>NC_133450.1:208005168-208308198 GCF_048565385.1 Saimiri boliviensis | reverse complement strand
TCACACAACCATAGCTCACTGCAACCTTGAACTTCTGGGTTCAAGCAATCCTGCACTTCAGCCTCCCACATAGCCAGGGCCACAGTTGTACCTCCATGACTATTTCACTTTTTTGTGGAGATGGGGGTCTCACTATGTTGCCCAGGCTGGTCTCAAACTCCTAGACTAAAGCAATCCTCCCACCTAGGCCTTCCTAAGTGCTGAGATTACAGATGTGAACCTCTGCACCCACCCCCAAGTGTGGTTTGATCAAAGTCGTGAAAGAGCTTGACAGTAGTCGGGTTCCTTGACTTCTAAGTTCTGTTAGAACTAGGTATTTTGTCCAAAACCCTTGCAGTATAACCCAGAGAGCTCAAATTACCCATGGCGTGAAGAAACTGCTCTTCCTGGCAGTTGCTTCTCTCTAGTGGTTCACTTTGCTCGAAAGCAAGAAGATGC
Organism: Saimiri boliviensis; assembly: GCF_048565385.1. Lineage (NCBI taxonomy): Eukaryota > Metazoa > Chordata > Mammalia > Primates > Cebidae > Saimiri > Saimiri boliviensis. Next base: position 208,307,760 of record NC_133450.1, on the reverse strand, counting down.
TTGGGACTGAATCTCAGAATTAAAAATCCAAACAGATACAAATAGGATGCTGTTTCACCCTATTTCTATCTATAGAAATACCTATTCTTTCTATAAGAAAGTGGCATGTGGTCATCCATACACTCGTAGAGGGGTATGACGGCAACAGCAGCAATGACATGAAAGACCGAATTGCTCGTATTCTGGCCTTTGCAAAAGTATGTCTTGTGAAATGTGTTAGAGGAAAAAACAATAATTAAAATATTCTAATCTGGGATACATGAACACAGACGTATTTCTTTTAAAACAATTTGAGAAATGCCGATATGCGTTGTTCTTTTCTTCGGCCATATGATGTGAATTCCCATTTTAAAAATTGGACAATTGAGGTCCATGGGATAGCCATACAGTGGTCCAGTGCTGTGCTATGCAATGACAACGTCTTTTGGAAATATGTGTCAAGACAGAACCTCTACTGGCCTGTGTGCCTGCATGAACTGTGCTGAACAGAGACCCATGCCAACCCATAACAGACTGTAGGTGTGAACAGAAAAAGAATATAAAATAAATAAGAAGTCCTCGAGATCTTTTTGTTATTTGCTACTGCAGCATAACCTCAGTTACCCTGAATTTGATAACACATCTTTAATAAGCTAGCTTCTGTTTTGGTCCCCTCTGGGTCAAAGGGTACAGGGGACAAGGAGATGGGTCATTTCTTATTCCCGATTGACTTCTCACTCTCTAGGCCCTGCCAAAGATTAAAGCCGACTTTTTTTCTCTTGGGGTGTTTCCCTGAACTCCTCAGAGGTTTCACATTGGATGCTCCTCCCTGCTGTTTCTTTGACCACAGTCTTTTCTAGCTATCTAGGAGGTCTCTGGGGATCTGTCTTCATTCTTTGAGCCTTCACAGGTATACCACCCATCTCCTTCTGTAAGTTTTCCTTGTCCCTCCAGGCAGACCTACTGAACAGAACCAACCAAGACTCCAATGAGCTCTGTATCATTGGTCCACACATGTTCTTTGGGAAACAATCACTGGCTCCTTGCCCTGACAAACATTCTAACTGCAGATCAGTAGCAATGCAACAGTCTCTCTTGGCTCTAATTCAAAGCAGTTAGTCAGCTCTTCTTTCCTTTTTTATATTTACTGAAGCCAGACTTCAGTCTACAGTCAGCTTTAGATTTCTTACCATGACCTAATTGTAAACTCTCATATCTCAGACTTGCAAGGGACGTATTCCAGAGCTCTTTAACTGGTATCCCTAAAGCTCCTCTTACTAGCTAAGCATTGGAAGATAGCCCAGTATATTAAATAATAGGGAAGTCCAACTGCTATAACCATCAACCTTCGGATATCTCTGTCCTGACTCAATACTGCTTATTTCTCATTCATGTCATCATCCATGCAGGTTGGCAGCAGAGAGGGACCCTGTTTTAAGCTGTCATTCATGGACCCTTGCTCCTTCCATGTAATGGCTCAGATCCTCCATGGCCTTTAAGTTCTCTTCTAGTTTCATTTCATTCAGCTGCAGAGGACAGGATGAGAGAAAGAGCATCTTTCTCTGAAAGATGAAGTATCACACAGGTTTTAGAAGCCAGACTTGGAAGTAGCATTTATAACTTCCACTCATATTTCTTTGGTCTGTTCATTGCAGTGAGAGTTGAGAAATATAGTCTGTCTCCCGAAGAAAAAGGAAACATGCAGCATGTTTTAGACAACGTATCACATTGTTTCTGCTTCAGTCCTCAGCTCTGGTTACTAAGTATCCATTATACTGTTCTACCCATCACAGAATACACTCAGCTTGTTCCCAGGAGAAATAAGCCAAAGCCCCGCTAAGTCACCTCATCTAGCTCGAGGTTCAAGATATTTCACTGATGCATGGTTTTCTCCATCAGTTCTCAACATGAGTTCTCAGGTTCTGGGTACCTAATCAGAAAAGAGGTAAATAGGAGAGACGCAGCAGTTACTGCACTAATGCAACATTGAGATCTCCGTGTTCCTCTATTGGAGAACAGAGAAAGTTCACGGACAAGCCCTGATTCTATGATTCTATTCTCTGAACAATACTTCTTTGAGCATTCATTGTTTTCAGTGGCTCTTGGCTGCAAACTCAGAGGTCCTCTCCTATCCATTACACTCCCAAGTCAGAATTGAAGTGGACATTTGGGAATGCTCTCTTTGGGGACTACTTATATTTTGCGGCCTACATCCAATCCAAAGGTCATTCTAAGCTTTGCCAAGCACTTCCAGGGCTTTGAACTGGGATGATGGTTTCATGGCAATATTGTTTCCTCAAAAACATTGTGGGCTTGTAACTTCTTTTATCCCAATCAGTTTCATATACTAGCGACTACACCCAACATTTTTTCCCAGACAGGGTTTTAAAATTTTCTTTTCTTTCTTTCTTTCTTTCTTTGTTTCTCTTTTTCTTTTCTTTTCTTTGTTTCTTTTTTTTTCTTTTTCTTTTTTTTTTTTTTTGCATCCTCCTCAAAGGCTTTTTCATGTCCCCTTTTCATGTGTTGATGGCAATGTTGAGTTTATCTGGAATAGTAAGCTCTCAAGATAACTGTAACTCTTTCAGAATTATCTTTACTGAAGGGCTAAATAACTTTTCCTTTTGTTATTGAGACTACTTATTGAATTCTTGCTATGTATATAGCTGCCTTTTATATATGTGTGTGTGTATGTGTGTGTATATATATATATATATATATATATATATATATATATATATATAAACTTTCATTGTTTGAGACCTAGAAGCAGTGAGTTTTCTAAACAATACCTCAGATTTCTGGAATCTTTTTAATTCTCTTACATTTGAGATTCCAAACCAGGAAAATCTTTGTGGAGCTCATCACTTTATTTTATCCCTTGTCAATGTCAGTTAAAAGAAGGCAAGATAGGCTGGGCATGGTAGTTCATGCCTGTAATCCCAGCACTTTGGGAGGCTGAGGTGGGCAGACTATGTGAGGTCAGGAGTTCAAGACCAGGCTGACTGACATGGTGAGATCCTGTCTCTACTAAAAATACAAAGAAATTAGCTGGGCATGGTAGTGCATGCCTGTAATCCCAGTTACTCAGGGGGCTGAGGCAAGAGAATCGCCTGAACCCAGGAGGCAAAACTTGTAGTGAGCCAAAAGCCAAGATCACAGAGGACACCACTGAGCTCCAGCCTGGGCAACAGAGTAAGACTCTGTCTCAATTAAATAAATAAATAAATAAATAAATAAATAAATAAATAAGGAAAAGACAAGATACACTCACTCTTTACTTTCAATCACATACCTTAAAGCTACATTTCTCCAAGCAAATGGTCTGCTTTACACCTTGTAGCATGCAACTATTTTACCAAATGCTCTTGTACTACATAATATGGTCTCTTATCTACACAGCCTCTAATATCAGTGTACTAGCTGACCAACCATAAAGTTAAATACACATACTTATTTTCTGTAGCAATACTGCCATTTACCCATTACTATATTAGTTGGAGTAATTATCTATCAAACCACCTCATTGTCCCAAAGACTTTTCACAATAAAAGTGTATTTCTTGCTGATGCCATAGCTCAATGCAATTTGGCAACAGGGACTCTATTTCTCCTCAGTTAATAAATTCCCTGTTTCATTCCACCTTGTGACTCTGCTATCACATTCGATTTTGCTGTATGTTAGGGTAACCTTGGCAACTTAAAAAACAAAACGCAAAACAAAACAAATCTCTGATGTTCAGCTTCCATGCCATACTAATTAAATCAGAATATCTGGGAGTAGGAGCCAAACATTGTCAATATTTTTTAAAGATCCTCAGTTTTCCAAATTACAGCAGATTAAGAACCATTGTCCTAGAACAGGAATTAGCAAACTGTAGCCCAAAGGCAAAATTCAGCCCACTGTCTGCCTTTATAAATAAAGTTTTATTAGTACACACAAGTTTTATTGGAACATAAACCCATTCATTTGTGTATTGTCTTTGGCTGCTTTTGCATTACAACAGCAAAGTTGACTAGCTGCATCAGAGACCATATAGTTCACAAAACCTAAAATATCTATTATCTCTTCTGTTACCAAAAAAAATTTGCTAATTCCTACTCTAGAAGCTAAGAGATCTCCAAAAGAGAGAAGACAAAGGACAAAGAAGAATATAGAGCACCATATAGGAAGCTTTAAGGTTTACGTACTGTCCAATTTCTACACCTTTTAAAATACTTATATTAGTGATTTTGATATTCTCTTTCAGCTTTGGTTCCTTCAATGTCCTGAAGATACTTTTTGAAAGACTCCATCATTTATTTTAATTTTTTAATGGTACAGAGTGATTCAAACTTCCTGTTTCTAATTGAGTCAGTTTAAGTGAATTATGTTTATCTAGAAATATGTTCATTTTGTTATCAATTTTAGTATAAAATTGGTCATGCTAGTCTCATATATTATCATCTGCTGTATTCGCAGCTGTGTCTGTGTTTTTATTACTAATATTACTTACTGTCTCTTTTTTCATGTTGGTAAACCTTCCTAGAGGTTTATAAATTTCACTAGCATTTTCAACAAACCATTTCTTGGCTTTGTTGACTTTGTTTTTAATTTTGTTTAAATTTCATTACTTTTGTTCATATCACTATTTTGAACTTATGAATTAAATTTTCTTTTGTTATTTTCTAATCAGTTAAGTTAGATACTTATGTTAATAATTTACAGCCATGTTTGCTTCTTAATATGATTATAGGAGGCTAACATAACTCTTGAAAACAGTTTTCACCATATTCCAAATGTTGATAGATTAGTGTTTTCATTATCATAATAGTTTTACTTTAATACACAGTTTCACTATTTGTCTTACATTTAAAAATATTTTAAAAATTCCCCAATGAAAGTCACACTTCAAACTTTTATTTATTACTAACTTAATTGTTTTATCATAGTCAAAGAACATGTGCTGTATGAGGCCTATTCTTTGCAATGTGTTAAGTACTGCTTTATAAATTAATATGCATATGATGTACATAGAACCGAAAAAGTGTGTATGCTGGAATTGTTGCATGCATAGTTTTCAGGCAAAATGGCACAGCAGTTCAAAGTACTGACGTTAGAACCCGAATGCCTGGTTTCATATCCCAACTACTTACTCGCTGTGCCACTAGAAGCCACGAAACCTGGAAGCCCAGGAGGCAGATGCTGCAGTAAATTTTCTGTGCTTCAGTTTAAGCATCTGTAAATTGGGGATTACGATAGGCTCTATCTCATACTGCTTCTGATAGGAATAAATTAGTTAATACATACAAAGCACTTCAGTACCTGGCACTTGGGAAACATCCATTATTATATGTTCATTAAGTAAATCTTCATAATTTGTTGATAAAATCTTCTATATGTTTACTTTTGTCTGTTTAATTTATATGTATAGTGAGAAACGTGTAAAAATTCTTCAGAGTGATAACAATTTTTACTTTTGTCACATTTCCCTGTGTTTCTGTCAACTATTATCTGGTGCTATTTTGTTTGATGCATAAAAGGTTAGACTGGAATATCTTTCTGGTAAGATAGCATTATGCAACAACCTTTTCCCTCTAAGGATGCTGACCAGGCATGGTGGCTCACGCCTGTAAAGATAGCATTTTAGCCTTTCTTTGAGGCCAGGAGTTTAAGACCAGCCTGGCCAACATGGTAAAACCCCGTCTCTAGTAAAAATTCAAAAATTAGCTGGCTGTGGTTGTGGGTGCCTGTAATCCCAGCTACTCAGGAGGCTGAGGCATGTGAATCTCTTGAGCCCAGGAGACAGAGGCAGAGATTGCAGTGAGCCGAGATTGCACCACTGCGCTCCAGCAAGGGTGACAGAGCAAGACTCTGCCTCAAAAAAAAAAAAAAAAAAAAAGAAAGAAAGAAAGAAAAAAAAGAAAAGAAAAGAGACTAATTTTATCAGATATTAATAAAATTATTTTCAGTTTTTGGAGTTAGTATTTTTTCTAGTATATATTTTTTACCCCCTCCTTTTATTTTCAGCATTACTTTGTTCTTATGTTTTAGGTGTGCCATTTGTATAGAACATAGAATTTCCAAAGAATCCAATTTGACAATCTCTACCTTGAAGCTGGTGACTTTAATTTATTCATATTTGTTGTGATTTCTGGTATATTTGTATATGTTTCTGTCAATTTATGTTCTGTTTCTCTATTCTTTTATCATCTTGATTAAGTGATATTTTTTCTTATTCTACATATTTTTTAATGTGTCTAGTCTGGAAGTTAGTTGCTTTCTTTCCAGTCTCTGAATGGTTAATGTTAAAACTATACTACACATACCTGTCAAAGTCAGTATCATAACTGGCATTCTGAATTCAAATATTTAGAAATTCAAAAATTACTACAGAGTTGGTCCTCAATCCCTGGATTATGTGATTTTATTATTGTATGCTTTGGTACTTTGTTGTAACCCATAAATTAATCATTATTATAATTATTGTTTTATATAGATAATGCTTGTTTTCTTTTCCTTTTTCAGACCTTCCTTTGGAAATCATTTTTCTTCTTCCTGGAGTTAATCCTTTAAACATTGCTCTAGTGACACCTGCTGGTATTAATAATTTGTTTACATTTATCTGACTAGTCATTTGATCCTCTTTCTTAAAAGATAATTTTTTTGGTACACAATTCTAGATTCACGTTCTTTATTTTTTCTCACTACCTTGAAGTTATTTTGTTCTTGAAGTTATTTTGATTGTTGAGATGTCTACTCTTAGTCCACTTTCTCTTTCTTTCTTTCTTTCGTTCGTTCTTTCTTTCTTTCTTTTATTTTTTTGAGATGGAGTCTCATTCTGTTGCCAGGCTGGAGTGAAGTGGTGTGAGCTCTGCTCACTGCAACCTCTGCTTCCTGGGCTCAAGTGATTCTCCTGCCTCAGCCCCCCAAGTAGCTGAGACTACAGGCACGTGCCACCACACCTGGCTAATTTTTACATTTTTAGTAGAAATGGGGTTTCACCATGTTGGCCAGGATGATCTTGATCTCTTGTTCTCTCGATCTGCCTGCCTCGAGCTCCCAAAGTGCTTGGATTACAGGCATAAGCCACCGCGCCCGGCAATTTTCTCTTTCTTTGTAGACACGGAGCTTTTCTTTATTGGCTGTCTTAAAATGCTCTTCCTATTGTGGTGGTGGTTGTGGTGGTGGTATTCTTCAGTTGGAAAACAGTGTGTGTCGTTCCATTCTCTATGTCCCTTAACCTGTTTCTGGTATGTTCTATTTCCTGGGTTCTTTGTGTTGTGTTCTAGCATCAGAACTATCTTAAATTAGCTCTGTCTTGAGTTATGCCTAATCGGCAGTTTAATTTATCCACTAAGGCTGTAATTTTAATGACATCGTTCTTCATTTCTTAGAGTTCTAATGTGTATGTTAGTTTTTTTAGTGTGTCTATTTTTTTTCTGTGTGTTTTGAGGGAGGGAAAGGAAGATACCTGGTCATTTTTTTTATAGCTTGTTACTTTTAAAAATCCCAGTTTCTTACTTTGTTTTTAGACATGTTCTACAGTTATTTTGTGTGCTATATTTAAGCATTATAATATTTAACGTTTTCATTTGTTTCTGCTGATACTAGCTTCTCTTATTATGTGCTTTTTAGTGATTTGAGCTGTGAGCTCACATTTGGTTGAATATTATCTATAAAAGCCCTGAGGACCTAAGCTGGGAGACTTTCCTCCACAGAAGATTTACTTTTGTGTCTGCTGGGAGCCAGAGGACACATGGAATTTTGAACCTTGTTTTCCATCTTTCAGGAATCTGATTTAATGTGAGAATCTCAAGTGTAATTCCCCTACTGTCCAGAGGATCCAGTGATTAGGTCTGCAGACTCTAATGCTGCCACCGGCATTCATTCCCAGAGAAAATCTGATTTTGTGTCCTGTATAAGACACTACTCTGTTCTCCCTAGTCTCATTTCAGCTCCCTCTTATTTTCTTGTTCTTTTCTTCTTTATTTTTAATTTTTTGTCTTTGAAGATTTCACTTTCTTTAGCAAGCACATAAATACATTAAAATGAACACTTTAATGTATCCATGCCTTCATCTCATTATAATTTGGAAACCCTTCCAAGTATACAGCTCTGCATACCACCAGATGAAGAAATTATTCTTTCGACTTTAAAATTTGCCTTCTATTATTGATACACGTAGCTTATGTTTCCAATATACTGTTATCCCTTAAATGCATCAACTGTGGATGTTCACATGTCTTTATAACTCCTTGTATGTAGCCTAGCCTAGAGCAGATGGAACGTAAGAACACCACGGGTTCTCACTTAATAAGTGGAAGCTGAACAATGAGAACACAGGGAGGGGAACAACACACAATGGGGCCTGTTGGGAGTTGCAGGGGGAGGGACAGCATCGGGATAAATAACTAAGGCATGTGAGGCTTAATATCTAGGTGATGGGTTTATAGGTGCAGCAAGCCACCGTGGCAAATGTTTACATACGTAACAAACCTTCATCTCCTGCACATCTGCACATGTATCTCAGAATTTAAAATAAAATAAAATATAGTGTGTGGGGGGTGGAGGGAGTGGGTGGGTGGGTATGGGGGTGGGTGATGAACAATTCCTTGTTTGTATTGATCCACCCAATTGCCTAGAGAGACTAGCAGGGTCCAAGTAAGCCCTTAGCAGTCCTGCAAACTGTGGCTCCCCAGACACCCCACAGGTATCACACTGACTTCTGTTTTCATCAATTGGCCATACCAAGATTTCCAGCATGACTTTGCCTAGGTCAGGGGCAACATTTTTGCTTTGCATAAGACTCAGAAACACATTAGATATTTGTCAAATACTGTGTTAGCTCATATTCTTACACCGAGGGTCTTACAAGCCAGGTAAAATGTTAACTAGTATGCAAACCCACAGTATATATGTGTTATCATTGGCCAAACAATTTTACTCCATGGAATTCTAAATATTTTATGCTAGAAAAGTATATACTATATTAGAAAATAGAATAGAATAGACTATGCAATATGAGAGCTCAAGTTAAATTAACCCTCTTTTACACTAAAAAAAAAATAAAAATCAACATTTCTCATGGTCACAGATTTAGAAATCCTAAAGAAAATATCTGCAGATTAAATCAAGAGATATTTATAAGCATTACACCATGGACACATCTGGTTTCCCCAGATGTGTCCATGGTGTATTATGCTTGTAATTTGAATTTTGTGTTTTAAAGTCAATTAATGTATCTTATCACATTAGCAGAGAAAGGGAGAAAAATATATAATCATCTCAATAATGCAAGAAAAGAATTCAATAAAACAAAAAATTAAATCATGATAAACCTAACCAAGTAGGAAGGCATAGACATGTCATTAATCTGACAAATAATATCTACCAAAACATCTAGCAACTGTCATATTACTGGTGAAGTATTAAAGATATTTCTTACTGGAATTGAAGTTAGACAAAGATATTCATTATCACCGCTTCCATTCAAAGTCTTCTTGGCAGCCCTAGACAGAATAAAGAGAATGGGTAGGGATGGAAGTCAATGGAATTGATAACAAAAGAATAAAACTGTCATTTGTAAGTGACATGATTGTGTATATAGAAAATTCAAAAGAAAAAATGACAAACAATTACAATTAAAAAGAGAATTTTGCGAGGCTGCTACAAAGTTACAGAAATTAATTATATTCCTATACACTAAAATTTAAAAATAGAAAATTAAACTTTAAAAATTATGCTTAATGAGACTAACATCAGAAACATCATATACCTAAAAATAAATTTAATAAAATGTATGTTGACTTCTACATAAAAACAACAAAACATTTATTATTATAAGTGGAGACTCTTCATCATACGTTAGAGACTCAATATTTTTAAATGGTCAATGCTCCTTCAAAATAATCAACAAATCTAATGCAATAATAATAAAAATCTCAACAAACTCTTTCTGTAAAATTGACAAACATTGTAAATAGTGTCAAAAAATGGGAAAGGCCAAGAAGAATCAAAGTCATCTGAAAAAAGCAGTATATAGTTAGAGAAATTATACTACCAGAGAGCAACACCTATTAAAAAGCTGTAGTAATAAACACATTCTGATATTGGCATGGAAACATATAGTGGGACAGATTAGAGTCCTCACACATGTACATTCACTTGATTTATTATAAAGATGTTATTGCAGTGAAATGAGGAAATGTGACATTTTCAGTAAAAGGTACTGGATTCATTAAATATCCATACAGAAAGATAATTTTGAACTTAATCTTGCACTATGCACAAAAGTCAATTCCAGATGAATTACAGATCTAAATTGGAAAAGTAAACCAATAAACTAATGGCTGAAAGCATAGGAGAAAATGTTCACAACCTTGACACAGGCAAACATTTCTTTAAAAAGACATGAAAAGTGCCAATAATAAGATAATAACAAAGCATGGATTACTGTATTATATTAAAGTTTTCTATTCATCAAAAGAACTTGTAAAAGTTTAAAAATGCAACTTGCAGACAGAAAAGATATTGAGAGATGGGACTCTGAAAAAAATATATAAAGAGTTCCTGTTATTGAAAAATATGAAAAAACAGACAGCTAAGTACAGAAATAGGCAGAAGACTAGACCTGATTTATATATATATATACTTATATATAATATAAAATACATTATATATTACATATATTTTACATGTATATATACACATATATAATGTATATAGTATAAAATACACAACTTATGTATATATATATAATGTGCATCTATGTGTGTGTATATATGTATATGAATAGACATAGACAGATAGATAGATAGATAGATAGATCAAGGAAAACTCTTCTGAGACAAAGATTTGAATGCAAGGATTTTATGACAGGAAGATTCTCACCAACAACAACCTCAAGTGAACTAGAAAAGCAAAGCATGACTGAGCTAAGAGAGAAATTGAACAAGGATGAAACTACAACAAAGACTTTAGCAAAATGTCATCAGACAGAGGTAAATCTCAGTCAAGGTTTGGAAGACTTATTAAAACCAAAAATGTTTCTCTCCCCTTTCTTTCCTGGGAAGGGCCAGACATTTCCTTGAAATTCCATTTACAATAGCCTTCAAAAGAGTAAAATACATAAGCAGAAAAGTTAAAGGTATAAGACACACATACTGAGAAGGGGCATATCACCTGTGTGGCTTTCATTTCAATAATACATGACCAATATAGTTAGGAGAAAACCTGAAAAAAAAGAATTAAGGGATGCTCTACAAAGAACCTGAGCAATATTCTTAAAAAGCACCAAGGTTATGAAGGACAAGCAAAGACTGAGAAACTGTCACAGATGATAAAAGACTACAGAGACAGATAAATATAATGTGGGATTCTAGATTGAATCTAGAACAGAAAAAGAAAGTTAGTGGAAAACTGGTGAAATCCAATAAGCTCTCTACTTTAGTAAATAATGTTGTACCAAGGTGAGTTTCTTAATTGTGACATATCTGATAATAATGTAAGGTGATAACATAAAAGGAAGCTGGGTGAAGAGTTTATGATAACTATATATACTATTTTTGCTACTCCTCTGTAAATCTAAAATTATCTCAAAATAATGTAAAAATAATTGTTAAAAAATAAACTAAATACTTTGTACTCAATTAAAAGGGTCCTCTTATCCTTTGTAGCCCAATCCTGATTGTTAGGTTAAGAAATCGCTAATGCACGGGAGCCAGGTGTCTGTTGAGATTGGAGTTTGACTAAAAGGAATTGACTTTAACTTTATCTTTTCCAAAGATTACAGGTTATCGACCACATTGTCAGTCAGTCTTGCAGTACATTTTAAGATTTCATGGAAGGATAATTAGTTGTGGCTGTTACTTATATTTTGGGTGGACTAGATGATGATGGAGAGGTCTGTAGCACTGCATTTAACAAAATTGCTTAAGTCAATAGGAAGTAAGATATCTGCTTTTGCTTTCTTGCTTTCTTTCTTTCTTGCTTGCTTGCTTGCTTGCTTGCTTGTTTGCTTTCTCTTTCTTTTTTTGGCATGAGTTTTTTTTAAAAAAAACAAAAAACAAAAAACAACAACAACAACAAAAAACCAAAACACTGATATGACTTAAATCCAGACTCCATTTTGAAATGTGGCTTTGGGTAAAGTATCTAAGTTTCTTGTTTCCTCATTTGGAAAGTCCTCTTTCAGGACTGTGGGAAGAGTTGCAGAAGTACACAGGCACTTGCTTGCTGATTATTGACTGTGAGAACATAGAGAGAGCACATACAGCTTTTGTGACCATGTGAAAATAACACATCTCTCAAGAGAAATGCATTCAGCAAGTGCTTGTCTTGATGTGTGGAAACAAAGCTGGATTTTAGCACATATTTATCCACTTCCTGGAAGGATCCACTTGCAGAAATGACTTGTGCCACTGTATACAATTGACAATAAAATGAGTAACTTGGACTGACTCTCTGAGTTCAAGGTTAAACAAGTTCAAAGACTTGAGCTCAGAAGGGCTATCAGGTTCCACTGGCAGAAAAGCAAGTGTATATAAAAAGGAGACACTTTTCAACTATGTTGGCTTTATGTCTCAAAATACATATTAAGGAGTGCTATTTTAAGATGAGATCATTCTGAAGATCAATAAGTGTTGTGCCTCATAGAGGTTTGGCTCTGGAGCCATAATGTCTAGGTTTGGATTGCAATTCTGCCACCTATCAACTATGAGTTTTTGAGAAAATTCTTCAACTTCTCTGTGCTTCATCTTTCTCATCAATAAAACAGGAATATAATAATTTAACCTGGGTACAGTGGCTCATACTTTGTAATCCTGGCACTTTGGGAGGCTAAGGCAGGAGGAACTCTTGAGTCTAGTAGTTTAAAATCAGTCTGGGCAACATAGGGAGACCCCTTCTTTACAAAAATTTTTACAAGTTAGCTGGGTCCAGGAGGTTGAGTTTGCAGTGAGCAATGAGCACACCACTGCACTCCAGCCTGGGTGACACAATGTGACCCTGTATCAAAAAATAAAATAAAATAAAGTAAAGTAAAAGAAAATAAATAAATATACAATCATCTACACCATGAGTTGATGTGGATATTTAATAAATTTATATTGTAAGCACCTAGAACATACCAGGAATAGTATAAGAAGACAATAAGTGATTTACTATCACATGTTAAGAGAACATGCTAATAAAAACTCTGCTTCCAGTCGATCTGCAGGCCACATCATGAATTTGCGGGGGTGATTTTGTATCAGCCATTCAGCCCTCTATGCCATTTTCAAGTGGTAAGAATCATATCTGAATAACCCATCTCACCAAGCAAGGCTGTAAAGAAATTAGTTTTGTCTATGCCATTTTCAAGTGGTAAGAGTCATATCTGAATAACCCATTTCACCAAGCAAGGCTGTAAAGAAATTAGTTTTGATAAGACAAAGCAAACAATAATGCTGTTTTTGGCTTCTGTTATTACACCTAATCATTACTCTGAGATTTTTCTTAACTTTCAGCATTTGGTTCCTAACAAAAGAACTAATCAAAAATGATAAAACAATCATTCATTTGTGATCTAAACTTGAAAGTCAATGTCATTTTTACAAATAGGTTCCTTTTTTTGTTATGATCTTGCCAGTGTGGACTGGTTGATATTTTTTTTGTACAGTTCAACAAAATTTTTAAGCACTGAATATGTACCATTTCTCTCTGTTGGACAGAAAAGAATTAGGATAAATAAGTTACAACATAATTGATAGTTGTATTTTGCTTTTACTTATTTTCTTAAAATGTTCTTTTCATCCAAATAGTGGGAAAATACACACACAAATGCACAAGCACATATATATAAAGTGTATTCATTTCTAATGTGCATATAGAGGAAAGAGTAAAATCATCTTTACGTTTTCATTCAAATATAGCCACTCAGTATTTTTCTGTGTAGCCCCATTATTTTATTTTCTGGCTTATATATTTGTCTTTCAAAACAAGCATTCTTTTGTTCACACAGAAGACACTTCCTCAGAGACATCAATATTTTCCAACCACAAATTCATTCCCATTGTCTTTTAACTAACAAAATCACAATCTACCTCCAAGCAGCAAAATGCCCACCAAATTACCTTAATTATAACATCTCTTCTGGCTAGGCCTGGCCATGAGACTATCACACATGGTGATACCCCAGCTGTGTGTCACACAGACAGAATAAAAAGGAAGGTTGGCTTCTCAAAGCACTTTTGGAGTACTAACCCAGAGCAAGAGGAAATGAATGATGGACAGAAGGATTCCCCTACTGATATGACCTGTAACTTTCCGCATACCCACAGTCCAGCTGCAGGATGTATGCTATTCTCAAAAATACTTTTTTTCTGATTGTTTGATTCTAGTCAATAAAAAGAAGGGGACACAGATATGAATGAAATTTATATAACATAAGCAACTGCAACTTCCTCTTTCTACCAGCTGACAAGTGTCAAGTCTCATGCCTTTAAATACTCAAGTAGACAGAAACTTTCAAATAATAGAACACTGGTATCTAAATGCAGGTACAGTTAAAGTCCATGGGAAAAACATTTTTGTGATAGTGGGACAGAACAATAAAACTCTGCTTGATGAAGAAAATGTGGCATTTACGTTCACGCAGTATCATTCAGTCTTACAAAAGAAGGAAATCTTACCGTTTGCAACAATACGGATGAACCTAGAGGACATTATGCTAAGTGAAACAAGACACTCATCAAAGGACAAATACTGCATTATTATACTTACATGAAATATTTAACATGATTAAATTCAGGAATGCTGGGAAGATGGCCGCCTAAGAACAGCTCAGGACTTCAGCTCCCAGTGAAAGTGCAGAGGGTGAGTGGACGCCGCATTTCCAGACGAATTTTTATTGCCCACAGACCAGGAGATACCCAGGCAGAGGGGTCGCCAGTGCTGCAGTCCCGGCCGGTGCGGCTGTTTTGGCCCCCGAGGGGCTGATTCGGCCTGCGCGGCTGCTTTGACCACGCCCTGTTGCGGTGGTTCTCCATACAAAAGCAACTGGTCTGGGAGCCCTCTTAGCTGGCAATCAGAGCCCTGAGACGGCAGAGTTGCCCATTCATCTGAAATAGCGAGCCAGGCCAGGAGATTCCTAGGCAAAAAATCCGCCAGGAGCCGGCTCCGCTGTTTGAGCCGACTCAATGAGTCGCAGCACGGGAGATCCCGGCGCCTTTTCAACAAGCGACCGGAACGCGGGGTCGTTCAACTTAAAAGAAAAGACTCTGAGTCAGGGAGCCAGGTGATCAGGCTCGGTTGGTCCCACCCCCCACCCCCAACAACAATGAAAACAAAAATAGTAATTGGAAACCCTCTGGGTTGAGCCCTTCAAACCAAGCACAGCTGAACCGGGAAGGTCCCGCTCAGTGGGGGAGGGGCTTCCGCCATTACTGAGACTCTCCACCGCTAGGGAGGCAGGCCGCCATTGCTGAGGCAACCTGCCGTTGCCGAGGCAACCTGCCACAACAGAGAGAGTCCGCCATAACAGAGGCGGGGCCACCGTTGCTGAGACAGTTCCAACTATGCCCATATAAACAGGACTGCAGGGAAGAGCACAGGGCAGCTGAGTGGAGCTCACAGCAGCTCAGCAAAGCCTCTGCAGGCAGTCAGTGGCTAGGCGTGCTGCTAGCTGGGCGGGTCAGACCTGAAAGAAAAATAAAAAAGGCAGTAGTGCAATGGAAACTCATAAAGCCCCAACTCTCCGGGACAGAGCACCTGGGAACAAAAAGTGCTTTATGAGTTCAGCTGCAGCAGACCTAAACGTACCTGCCCAGCAGCTCTGAATGAACAACGGAGCTCACAGCTCAGGACTTAAGCCCCAATAAAAGATAGACTGTCTCCTCAAGTAGCTCCCTGACCCCCATAGATCCAAAGACTCACCTCATAAAGGAGAGAATGGACTGACAGTTGGCGAGCATCCTTCTGGGACAAAGATAGCAGAAGAGGAAACTGGTAGCAACCCTTAATGTTCTGCAGCTGCTGCAGGTGATCCGCAGTCAAGCAGGGCCTGGAGAGGACCTCAGCAGTCCTACAGCAGAGGGGCCAGATGGTTAGAAGGAAAGCTAAAAAAAATAAAATTAAATTAAAAAAAATAAAAAGTAACTTCAGCATCCATGAACTAGAAGCTCACTCAGAGACCCAATCAGAAAGACAATAACTACAAAGACAACAGGTGGATAAACCAACAAAAATGGGAAGAAACCAGTGCAAAAAGGATGAAAACTCCCGAAACCAGAACACCTCTCCTCCTAAAAGGAATCACAACTCCTCACCAGCAAGGGAACCAGACCGGATGGAGAAGGAGGGTGATGAAATGACAGAATCAGACTTCAGAAGGTGGATAGTAAGAAACTACAGTGAGCTAAAAGAACATGTTCTAACCCAACGCAAAGAAACTAGGAACGTTGAAAAAAGATTGGACGAAATGCTAACGAGAATGGATAGCATAGAGAGGAATATAAGTGAATTGATGGAGCTGAAAAACACAACACGAGAACTTCGTGAAGCATGCACAAGCTTCAACAGCCGAATTGACCAAGCAGAAGAAAGGATATCAGAGGTCAAAGATCAACTCAATGAAATAAAAAGAGAAGGCAAGAACAGAGAAAAAAGCGCAAAAAAGAATGAACAAAATCTTCAAGAAATGTGGGACTATGTGAAAAGACCTAATCTACGTCTGATAGGTGTACCTGAATGTGATGAAGAGAATGAATCCAAGCTTGAAAATACTCTTCAGGATATTATCCAGGAAAACTTCCCCAACCTAGCAAGGCAGGCCAATATTCAAATACAGGAAATACAGAGAACACCACAAAGATATTCCTCAAGAAGAGCAACCCCAAGGCACATAATCGTCAGATTCACCGGGGTTGAAATGAAAGAGAAAATGCTAAGGGCAGCCAGAGAGAAAAGTCGGGTTACCCACAAAGGGAAGCCCATTAGACTCACAGCAGATCTCTCAGCAGAAACCCTACAAGCCAGAAGAGATTGGGGGCCAATATTCAACATCCTTAAAGAAAAGAACTTTCAACCCAGAATCTCCTATCCAGCCAAACTAAGCTTCATAAGTAAAGGAAAAATAAAATCCTTTGTGAACAAGCAAGCACTCAGAGTTTTCATCACCACCAAACCTGCTCTACAAGAACTCCTGAAAGAGGCTCTACACATATAAAGGAACAACCAGTACCAGACACTCCAAAAACACACCAAATGGTAAAAGAGCATCAACACAATCAAGAATCTGCAACAACTAACCAATAAAATAGCCAGGTAGCATCAAAATGACGGTATCAAATTCACACATAACAATACTATCCCTAAATGTCAATGTACTAAATGCCCCAGTCAAAAGACACAGACTGGCAAATTGGATAAAAAGCCAAAACCCATCAGTGTGCTGTATTCAGGAAACCCATCTTATATGCAAGGATACACAAAGGCTCAAAATAAAGGGATGGAGGAAGAGCTACCAAGCAAATGGAGAGCAAAGAAAAGCAGGAGTTGCAATTCTCATCTCTGATAAAATAGACTTTAAAGCAACAAAGATCAAAAGAGACAAAGAAGGACATTACATAATGGTAAAAGGATCACTGCAACAAGAAGAGCTAATGATCCTAAATATATATGCACCCAATACAGGAGCACCCAGATACATAAGGCAAGTTCTTAATGACTTACAAAGAGACTTAGACTCCCACACAATAATAGTGGGAGACTTTAACACCCCATTGTCAATATTAGACAGATCAACCAGACAGAAAATCAACAAGGATATCCAGGACCTGAACTCAGACCTGGAACAAGCAAACCTAATAGACATTTACAGAACTCTCCACCCCAAATCCACAGAATATACATTCTTCTCAGCACCACATCACACCTACTCTAAAATTGACCACATAATTGGCAATAAATCACTCCTCAGCAAATGCAAAAGAACGGAAATCATAACAAACAGTCTCTCAGACCACAGTGCAATCGAGTTAGAACTCAGAATGCAGAAACTAACTCAGAACCGCACAACTTCATGGAAACTGAACAACTTGCTCTTGAATGTTGACTGGATAAACAATGAAATGAAGGCAGAAATAAAGATGTTATTCGAAATCAATGAGAATGAAGACACAACATACCAGAATCTCTGGAACACATTTAAAGCAGTCTCTAGAGGAAAATATATAGCAATGAGTGCCCACATGAGAAGAAAGGAAAGATCTAAAATTGACACCCTATCGTCAAAATTGAAAGAGCTAGAGGAGCAAGATAAAAAAAACTCAAAACCTCGCAGAAGACAGGAAATAACTAACATCAGAGCAGAACTGAAGGAAATAGAGATACAAAAAACTCTTCAAAAAATCAATAAATCCAGGATCTGGTTTTTCGAAAAGATCAACAAAATAGTCAGACCACTAGCCAGATTAATAAAAAAGAAAAGAGAGAATAACCAAATTGATGCAATAAAAAAACAATAAAGGGGATATCACCACAGATTCCACAGAAATCCAAACCATCATCAGAGATTATTACAAACAACTCTATGCACATAAACTAGTAAACCTGGAAGAAATGGATAAATTCCTGGACACCTGCATCCTCCCAAGCCTAAACCCGGAAGAAGCCGAAACCCTGAATAGACCAATAACAAGGTCTGAAGTCGAGGCAGCAATTAAGAGCCTACCACCCAAAAAAAGTCCAGGTCCAGATGGGTTCACAGCCGAATTCTACCAGACATACAAAGAGGAGCTGATACCATTCCTTCTGAAACTATTCCAGACAATCCAAAAAGAGGGAATCCTTCCCAAATCATTTCATGAGACAAACATCATCCTGATACCAAAACCCGGCAGAGACTCAACAAGAAAAGAAAATTTCAGGCCAATATCCATGATGAACATAGATGCAAAAATCTTCAATAAAATACTGGCAAACCGATTGCAACAGCATATCAAAAAGCTCATTCACCATGATTAAGTGGGATTCATCCTAGGGATGCAAGACTAGTTCAACATATGCAAGTCCATAAACATAATTCACCACATAAACAGAACCAAAGACAAAAACCACATGATTATCTCAATTGATGCAGAGAATGCTTTTGATAAAATTCAACAGCCCTTTATGCTAAAAACCCTCAATAAACTAGGTATTGACGGAACGTATCTCAAAATAATAAAAGCTATTTATGACAAACCAACAGCCAATATCATACTGAATGGTCAAAAATTGGAAGCATTCCCTTTGAAATCTGGAACTAGACAAGGATGGCCTCTCTCACCACTCCTATTCAATATAGTACTGGAAGTTCTAGCCAGAGCAATCAGGCAAGAAAAAGAAATAAAGGGTATTCAAATTGGAAAGAAGGAAATCAAATTGTCTCTATTTGCAGATGACATGATTGTATATCTGGAAGACCCCATCATCTCAGCCCAAAATCTCCTGAAACTGATAAACAACTTCAGCAAAGTCTCAGGATACAAAATCAACGTGCAAAAATCACAAGCATTCCTATACACCAGTAACAGACTTAAAGAGAGCCAAATCAAGAATGAACTGCCATTCACAATGGCTACAAAGAGAATAAAATGCCTAGGAATACAACTAACAAGGAACATAAAGGACCTCTTCAAGGAGAACTACAAGCCACTGCTCAGTGAAATAAGAGAGGACACAAACAGTTGGAGAAACATTCCATGTTCATGGTAGGAAGAATCAACATCGTGAAAATGGCCATACTGCCCAAAGTAATTTACAGATTCAACGCTATTCCCATCAAGCTACCAATGACCTTCTTCACAGAACTGGAAAAAAACACCTTAAACTTCATATGGAACCAAAAGAGAGCCCGCATAGCCAAGTCAATTCTAAGCAAAAAGAACAAAGCAGGAGGCATCACACTACCGGACTTCAAACTATACTACAAGGCTACAGTAATCAAAACAGCATGGTACTGGTACCAAAACAGAGATATAGACCAATGGAACAGAACAGAGGCCTCACAGGAAATACAACATACCCACAACCATCGGATCTTCGACAAACCTGACAAAAACAAGCAATGGGGAAAGGATTCCCTGTTTAATAAATGGTGTTGGGAAAGCTGGCTAGCCATGTGCAGAAAGCAGAAACAGGACCACTTCCTGACACCTTACGCTAAAATTAACTCCAGATGGATTAAAGACTTAAGCATAAGACCTAACACCATAAAAATCCTAGAAGAAAATCTAGGCAAAACCATTCAGGACATAGGCGTAGGCAAGGACTTCATGACCAAAACACCAAAAGCAATGGCAACAAAAGCCAAAATAGACAAATGGGACCTAATCAAACTCCACAGCTTCTGCACAGCAAAAGAAACAGTCATTAGAGTGAATTGGCAACCAACAGAATGGGAAAAAATTTTTACAGTCTACCCATCTGACAAGGAGCTGATATCCAGAATTAACAAAGAACTAAAACAGATCTACAAGAAAAAAACAAACAAGCCCATTCACAATGGGCGAAGGATATGAACAGATACTTTACAAAAGAAGACATAGAGGAGGCCAACAAACATATGAAAAAATGCTCATCATCATTGGTCATTAGAGAAATGCAAATCAAAACCACATTTAGATACCATCTCACACCAGTTAGAATGGCGATCATTAAAAAATCTGGAAACAACAGATGCTGGAGAGGATGTGGAGAAAT
The DNA here is from genome assembly GCF_048565385.1 of Saimiri boliviensis. Taxonomy (NCBI): domain Eukaryota; kingdom Metazoa; phylum Chordata; class Mammalia; order Primates; family Cebidae; genus Saimiri; species Saimiri boliviensis. The sequence continues at coordinate 208,287,081 of NC_133450.1, read as the reverse complement.
AGGAACACTTTTACAATGTTGGTGGGAATGTAAATTAATTCAACCATTGTGGAAGACAGTGTGGCAATTCCTCAATGACCTAAAAATAGAAATCCCATTTGACCCAGCAATCCCATTACTGGGTATATATTCAAAGGATTATAAATCATTCTACTATGAGGACATGTGCACACGAATGTTCATTGCAGCACTGTTTACAATAGCAAAGACCTGGAACCAACCCAAATGCCCAACGATGATAGACTGGATAGGGAAAATGTGGTACATATACACCATGGAATATTACACAGCCATCAAAAACAATGAGTTCACGTCCTTTGTAGGTACATGGATGAACCTGGAAACCATCATTCTTAGCAAACTGACACAAGAGCAGAAAATCAAACACTGCATATTCTCACTCATAGGCGGGCGGGTGTTGAACAATGAGAACACATGGACACAGGGAGGGGAGCACTACACACTGGGGTCCGTTGGGGGGAAATGGGTGAGGGATGGGGGGTGGGGAGGTGGGAAGAGATAGCATGGGGAGAAATGACAGATACAGGTGAGGGGACGGAAGGCAGCAAACCACACTGCCATGTGTGTACCTATGCAACAATCTTGCATGTTCTTCACATGTACCCCAAAACCTAAAATGCGATTAAAAAAATAAAATAAAAATACAATGAATGAAGAGTGGTCAAATAAATTTTAAAAAGTGTTCTTCTTTAAAAAAAAAAATTAAATTCATAGAAGTAGGGAATAGAATGGTTGTTGCCAGTGGGTAGACAGAGGAAGAAATGGCGAATTATAACTTGATGGATATATGTTTTTAGTTATGCAAGATAAATAAGTTCTAGAGATCTGCTGCACAACATGGAACCTAGAGTTAGCAGTAAGGTATTGTGCACTGTATGTTGAGAGGATAGATCTGATGTTAAGTGTTCTTATCACAAACATGCAAACACACACACACACACACACACGCACACACACACACACACACACAAAGAACACAAGGATGTTTCCAGAGGTGACGGACAGGGTTAGTACCTTTATTGTGGTGATGGAATCATGGTTGTACAAGTATGTCCAAACTCATCAAAATGTAGATTAAATATGTACATTTTTATTTCTAGTATATCAAAATAGAGCTAAAAAAAAAAAAAAAAAAAAAGCCTGGTTAAACCTAGACTTGGGAAGAAAAAAGAAGTAGACAAGCCAGGGCTGCCTGGAGTTTTAGTTTTTGAATCTTTTTTTTTTTTGTTCTTTGGTAAGAATTTTAATTATAACCAAAATGCAAAAAAGTACATAAGACATAAGCACAAGGCTCAGTTAATTTTTACTGAGTAAACAAATACTTGTAGTGTTAAACCAGATCAAAAACCAGGAAATTACCCAAGTACCCTCCTCTTATCCCTCCTAGTCATTACCTTCCTCCCTCCAATAATAACCACTGTCCTCACATCTAATACCATAAACTAGTTTTGACCGTTTTTGAAATGTTATATTGTTTATAAGTCTGGCCTCTTTTGCTAAATACTATGTTTGTGAGATCTGTGCATATGTTATCACTGTATATTTTCATTATTGCATATGGATTCATCCATTCCTCTATTGATTAATATATAAATTACTTCCAGTGTGGTGCTATGAGAAATAGTGATTCTAAGAATCTTCTTATATATGTCTGGGCTAAAATACCTACCCAGGTTTTGGATCACAGGTTATGCACATACGCAGGTTTGTTAGATAACATTGAAGTACATATACCGATTTACACTTCCACTACCAGTACATATGGTTCTCAATCAGAGGAAGCGGGGAAAATCTTGCCACTTCCAGGGGAATTTGGGAATACCTGGAAGCATTTTTGGTTGTCATTACTTGGGTAGGAGGAGGGGTGGGGGCTGCTGTTGCTCCTAGTGACTAGAGGTCATTAGATGCTGCTAAACATTCTATAATGCACAGGACAGCAGCCCAAAATAATTATGTGACCAAAAATTTCAAGAGTACTAAAGTTGAGAAGCCCTGTCCCATACCAACTTTGGTAATTTCTGATCTTTTCTTTTTGCCAATGTCTTGGTTGTGTAGAGGTATCTTACTGTGGTTTTGATTTGCATTTCTCTGATAGTGAAATTGTGTACTTATTCCTATGTATATTTTGTTCATTTGTGAAGTATCTGTTCATTTTTTTCCCATTGATCTATTACCGTTTTATTGATTTGTAGATGTCCCTCATAAAGTGTGTTAATAAGTCTATGGTTGGATATTTGTAAATATATTATTCTAGTATGTTGTTGACCTTATCACTCATTTAATGCTGTATTTTAATAAACAAAATTCTTAACTTTAATAACCTTAAAATTATTGATCCAAATTTAAGTCCAATTGATCAATGATTCTTTTCTGTGAATAAGGCATTTATTTTTCCAAAATGAAACTAGAGTTTTGATAGCATAGCCATCAAACATTCTAATATGAGATTAACACAGGCAGTACAGAAAATGAATTTTAGGTGAAATTGAACAATTATAAATTTTCTCAGAGTGGCAGAAATTGTTACTTAGAGTCTTATTCCATTTCCTAGATGACTAGTGAGATCGAGCATGATTTCTTAAGTATATAATGAGATCACTTCTGCGAATTTCCTGTTTCTATTAGAGATGTTTATGACTTGTATTGGCATTCTTTATTTTACTTGCCTTTCTTCTTTCTTTAGGTATCTTTTGTTATATTCAAGTTTGGGGTGCTTTCATTTTGTTTTGTATAGAGTCAAATTTCCAAAACAAAAATCTGACCTTTGGCTTAAAACCGTCGAATGTCTGCCCTTTGCCTTCAGAATATGATCCTAATCCCTTTGCTGAATTAAAACGTTCTTTCAAAACATAGTTACTGGCAAGCTCCTCAGCTCTGGTTATCCTCTCCTCCTCCCCACCTACATCTCAGCTACAGGTACAGGTGTAAACCTGTCATGCTATTGCTTCATCTTCAGTGCATTTGCACTTACTGTTTTCCTGAGATGACTGTCCTCACTTCCTCTTTGCCAGCTAATTATGATAAGGATAGTGGATACTACATGAACATTGCTTTATCTGTAATATTGTACTTGTCCTAGCCTCCACTATCTTTCCAGACTGAGCCACAGAAGGTGTCAGTCTTGGCGGACAGGATTAAAGGCAAACCACAAAAAATATGCTTGAGGCAGGAAATACCGCAATGAATAAGCTTCAATGTCTGTGTCCTAGGGGTACACATCCTGCTGGCTGAGTTACATCACCCATATCAGACAGAACAAGCTTCAGCAATATATTAACAATGCTCACTTTAGTTTTTCCTACCAATTGTTTTCCCACAAAAGTCTCAACGAAGTGATTGTTCTTAGAAAAGCCACATACAATTTGTCCAAGTCACTTCACAGTGACCCTAGTGGGCCAGATGCAACATTCTGTGATTACCCCAGATCAAAAAGCTGCAATGAAACATACTACAACCTCCACTACCAAATGTTACATTTTGATGTCCTCTGGCCCAAGAGATCCCCTGTGAAGTAATACATGAAGCTTCACTGCATAGCAAGTGACTGCTCTAATGTATCACTCTTAGCAAACCCATTTCCCCTTGGCTTGATACGTAAATATGTGTTGGACATTCTAGACCTATTTTTTAAATCTCTATGGAGACAAACTCCAATAATCCAATCAAAGCACTCTTGACCACCTCCACTTTAAATAAATCTAATGCAAGAAAGTTCAGATTTACAGAGCAGTGTGCTATTCTTTCTAAAATAACACAAACAATCAATCTGCCCAAAAAATCTTCCCTGAAGTAGTTCGCTATTGCACTGTGTCAGAACACAGTGAAAAGACGAAAGTTTTCCTAAAAGACCTATATAGGCCAAGGGCTTCACCTCCTTGAGCTTCAGTACACTCATCTGTCAAATGGGGATAATATATATCTTGCAGGGCAATCATGAGGAATGAAAGAGTTTGTGCTTGTAAAATGCCTGGCACAGGAAATAAGAAAATACAAATAAATAGTGGAAAACATTTCTTTTCTTTATTAAATCTAGTATCCATTTTTCATACTACTTTGGATAAGGAAGAAAAACGCATCAAGGTAACCAGTTCTACTTCTGACACTAACTAGTTTTATGTTTTTATCTAAGCTCTGCATATTTCTAAGAATTTTTGATGGCTGAATAACCAGCAAAGAAGACATCCTAGTAATTAAGGACACATCCAATTGGATGCAGACAGACATATTCATTGAAATGTTTCCTTAAGAAAATATTGCATTGTTTTGGGGGAGGGAATGACAAAGCACGGTGAGTGAGTGTATTAGTCAGGGTTTTCTAGATGGACAGAACTAATAGGATAGATGTATATATGAAGGGGTGTATATTAGGATAATTGACTTACATGATCACAAGGTGAAGTCCCACAATAGACCATCTGCAAACTGAGGAGCCAGGAAGCCAGTCTGAGTCCCAAAACCTCAAAAGTAGGGAAGCTGATAGTGCAGCCTTCAGTCTGTGGCCGAAGGCCTGAGAGCCCCTGGTAAATCAATGGTGTAAGACCAAGAGTCCAAAAGCTGTAGAACTTGGAGTCTGATGGTTGAGGGCAGGAAGCATCTAGGACAAAAGACAGATGGAAGTCAGAAGGCTTAACCAGTCTAATCTTTCCACTTTCCTCTGCCTGCTTTTATCTTAGCTGTGCCGGCAGTTGATTAGATGATACCCACCCAGATTGTGGGTGAATCTGCCTCTCCCAGTCCACTGACTCAAATGTTAATCTCCTTTGGCAACACCCTCACAGATGCATCCAGGAACAATACTTTGCATCCTTCAATCCAATCAAGTTGACACTCAATATTAACCATCGCAGTGAATAATGTTTTAGGAATACCTGCCTTCTAAGAAGACAAGTATTCCTGCCCTCTTTTTAATGAACATCTGGATGAGTCTAAGTCTATAATTTGGGAGGGTAGTAAAAAGCAGAGAAAGACCTGAATTTGTTTTAAATAATACAAAGGTAAGATAATCAAGTTTTTCTCTTACTTAATTTTCTGTATTTTAATAACTTTAGTGGTATAAGTGGTTTTTGGTTGCAAGTATGGATTGTCTAGGACTTTAGTGAATGCATCACCTGAGTAGTAAACATTATATCCAATAGGTAGCTATTCAGCTCTCACCTACTTTGCACCCTTCCCCTTTCTTTGTCTTCAGTACCCATTATACCACTGGGTACGCCTTTGTATACCCATAGCTTAGCACTCACTTGTAAGTGAGAACATTTGGTATCTAGCTTTTTATTCCTTAGTTACTTTAGTTAGAATAATGGGCTCTAGATTCATCCAAGTTGCTGCAAAAGACATTATTTCTTTTTTTTTTTTGATTGAATAGTATTTCATGTTATGTGTGTATATATATGTACATATGTATATATATTTTACTTATCTACTCATCATTTGATGGGCATTTAGGTTGATTCCATATCTTTGCAATTGTAAATTGTGATGCTATAAACATAAGCACGAACATGTCTTTTTGCTATAGTGACTTTTTTTGAGTAGATACCCAGTAGTAGAATTGCTGGGTCAAATGGTAGATGTACTTTTAGTTCCTCAAGAAATCTCCACACAGTTTTCCACAGAGGTTGCACTAATTTATATTCCCACCAGCAGTGTATAAGCATCCCCTTTTCACCAGATCCAGGCCAAAATCTGTACATCTATCTATTTTTTTTTTTTTTTTTTACTTTTTAATAATGGCCATTCTGCCTGGAGTAAGGTTATATCTCATTGCAGTTTTAATTTGCATTTACCTTGGGCTAGTCTGGAGTGCAGTGGCATGATCTCGGCCCAGGACAACAGGTGCATGCCACCACACTGGCTAATTTTTGTGTTTTTAGTACAGATGGGGTTTCACCCTATTGGTCAGGCTGGTCTCAAACTCCTGGCCTCAGATGATTCACCTGCCTCAGCCTCCGCTAGTGTTGGGATTACAGGCATGAGCCACCATACCCGACTGGGTGCATGTATCTTTTTATTAGTGACATTGACAACTTTTTCTGTAAGTTTGTTGGGTATTTGTATATCTTCTTTTGAGAAATATCCATTCAGTTCTTTGCCCACTTTTTGATGGGATTAAGAAAATTAAATTTTAATTAGTGACTGTGGTTGGGAAAATCGGGTGGGGAGAGAGTGTGAAAAGTTTATTTCTGCTCGTAAATTAGAAGAGGAAAACCAATCTTAGTAGTGACCTGAAGGAAAAAGACTTTGGGAAGAAGGTAACTACTTAATAAGGATTTAAATTTGGTTGCAATGTTTGCTGGGGGGAGCTGGGAGCTGGGAGGAGAGGCCAGAGCTGGATCTTAAATATTTAGTCTCTACCTGTCCTTCTGACTTCTGATTGTCCTGAGACAGCAAAATTCTTTTGAAGTTTTTGTTTTTCTTTACTGTTTTGGGCAAATAGAGTCAGCCTTAGTAAACAACAATTATTAAATTTCTCATGAGACTGAGTGAGATAAAGCCTGTTGAGCTTAGGAATTGATTCCTATGTGTACTTGAGGCATTGAAGTCTAGATTCAGTTGTGATGTTCTTTACTTCAAGAAACTTTTACACTATCCAACATCAGTCTCATAAGAGGCTAAATTCTCACCATTTGCAGGGCACTGATCCTGTCTGCTAGGAAGGATAAGGTAGAATGAGAAGAGATGGAACTTCTTCAGGGTGAGAGGACTGACCATTTGCCTAATAAAGCTTTATGTCCATAGTTGTTCATCAAGAGTATAATGGAAAGTGCGGCTGTGAACCACAGAACAAAGGGGTAGCAAAAATCAGAAGACAATGTTCCAGTGAGTTCATTCTTGACTGGAACAAGCCTATTTATCTGCACACACCTGCATTCATTTCCCCTCTTTCCATTTAAATAGAAAGAGCTGGATGTGATTGGTAGAATCACAGAATGGCAATATTGAAGAGACCATGGGCAAAGTGACTGAAATAAAAGCACGTGGGCTTCCTAAAGTGCATGTCAAAAATCTTCAATTAGGCACCAACTAGCTAGAAGAGTTAGATGCATTTTTTAGTGTTCTGATCCTCATTTTGTTCATAAAATAGAGATGGTAGTACATGCCCTGAAAAGGAGTTGTGAAGTTTAGAAATAACATGATTTTTAAAATCCAGCATATAGTAGACATCAAATAAATGACAATTATTGTTATCAATTTTCTTTATATACGCTTTCCTAGGACTCACCCTCTGAATGTGAACACTGAATCACTAAGAATATATGCTCAACGTACAAGGATTCTTTTTAGTTTTTTTTTTTTTTTCTTTCTGTTTTAACAATGTGAAACTCTAGCATATAACCTATGTCGCTTGGACTAAGAAGGCGTGTCTTACACCACCAAATTGTTCCTCAGTTTTCATCTCTGGTATGGAACATGAACTTGTATTTTGCTGAACTTTCCTAGCCTGGATATCTCTTTAATCTCCCATAGAAACTAAAACAAAAGATAAGTGCTGTTTATATGATGTTAATGAATTTCTTCATTTTTGATGTTATAAATAGGAAAGTAATAAATCAAATATTAATGTAGTATCTTTACTTTTGGACTAGAGTGACAAAAGATCTAGAAGTTGTAGAAACGTTCTTAATGAAGCTTCTCTAATTAGCATTAGTATTAATGGCTTGTGTTCTAACACTGTTTATGCCACAAAGCATCTTCAAAATATATCTTAGAATAAATATAAATAGGTTAAGGAAACTCATTTGGACTTGCTTAAGACACCACAGAGATGTATTATCTATGAGTAATTTTTTCAATAAATTTAAAACATCTTGAAGTGAAATTTATTGTTTTTGTCTTCAATCAGAAAACTAAATAGTTTGGCATCAAACACAATGCTGGATTTACATGATATCTTTGTACTTACGGGTGGTTGCAACCTGGACAAGTTATTTAACTTCTGAATCTCACTTCTTTCACGCATAAAATTAAAATAATGTTGTCTGTACAACTTTAAGTATAAAGCAGTCAACCTAGCACTGCACTGCAAGACCCTGAAACACTGCTCTTTCCACTTCTTCTTTCTTAGCTGCTCTCAATAGCTCTGCTTCCCATAGACTTTAGGCTCGACTCCTTATTTGTCCTTCAGGATGCTCTGCATTCTGGCCTTGGCCTACCTATTTGCAAAATTTCTTGTTTTATATGCTCTGCACCTACCCAAATTGAACCACTTACCGTTTGTTTCACGTATCCCTAGAAGTTCCTAATGCATGTCTCTTGTGCTGTTTTCTCTGATAATCATGCCCTGTCTCCAGCATATCAAAATTTTGCCTACCCTTCAAAATTTCACTTTAAATGTTTCAAATTTCTTGACATTTTGAAATTTCCCCTGACACCCTCAGGCTTGAAATGCCTGACTCCTCTAAATCCTTAAAGAATTGTAGTCATCATTCATTTATTATGTGCTGTGTGCCCAGCTCTGTGTAGACGGTGCAAGACTAGGAAGACACAGAGGTCTTCTTTAAGAGTGAAAAAGAGGTGACTTCATATAAAAGAACTGAATGCGAAATTCTTACAATAATAACATTGCATTCTTCCTTTTTCTATTTTATTATGAATAACTGCCATTGACTGCATGGTGTGGTATAGATTCATGATAAGAATTAACTCCTACATGAGCAATCTTAGTCCTGTCTTAACAGCGACACCAGTTAAAAAAGGAAATATATATATAAATTTCAGAGAGGTTAAGAAACTTTTAAACCTCTAGGTTTTATGACTGAGATCTATCTAACTTCAAAACTCATAACTACAAAACTCATATCTGAGATTTCCTATTATGTAAGAAGAAAGCTTTCTTCTGACCTCAGGGAGGGCTGTCTTTGATTAGAACAAATTGTGAAATTGTGAGTTCCAGGAGCTCAAGGTCCACATCTAACTAGTCTGTAGCTATCACCATGGCATTTGGTACATATTTTACTGAGTGAGTGAGCAGAATTGAACTTGGGATGTGGCCACTACTCCTATTGGATAGGCTATGTTGTTATAACAAACAGCCCTGGAATCTTAGCCACTGATAGCAACAGAGGTTTAATTTTGCTCACACTACATGCATGCCCACTGTTGGTTTATGGCATAGCCATACCTGCTGCATGTTGTTTGTTTAGGTAACAAGAAAAATAACTCTGAAAAGCTCTGTACTGAAAATCATTGGTCCCTCAAGCAGTCGCTAATTTTTTCTTTTTGTTTTTGTTGTTCAGTAAGAATCTTTTTATCACCCAATATATACCAACTAATATGATAATCACTGGCATAATAACAAACACTGAAATGAATGAGTTACCTACACTCCAGCAGATAAGATAGATGTTAGACAAATAAATACATAAAAATGTTTTCATTGCAATTGTGATAAAGTTTATAAAAAAAATTGGAGGGTGTTGTGAAGGATACCTCATAGTCCAGGTTTAGAAAAGATATCTCTAAAGACATGATAATCTGAGATCTGAAAGAAATTGAAATAAACCAGGCAAAGAGTAAGGTGATGGGGGCAGCAGTAAGGAAGGTGGGAAAGAATTCTGAAATCTTGTCTAATATACTTCCCCCAGCATTAGGCCACCTGCCACTCATAATTATACCCAAAGTCAACCAAATGTTTGTATGGATCAATCTTGGTCACACCCTTTTATAATTGCAATTATTAGTGTAGTTGCCTGTCTCCTACTATAAAGTACATTTTCTGGTTACAGCTTTGTCTTCATCTCTGTTATTTCGATAGGTTCTCACAAGTCTTTATTGAATAATAGAATACTACAGCTTGTCAGGCTTATAGTACAACCAGGCATTGAATGAAATTTCAATTTTTAAAAATATATAATATACTATACTATTTTTAATATAAATTGACAACAAAAATGCCATCAGAATTTTATTTACCATGGAGATGACACCAACAGATGATTCCAGATGCATTTTCCTACTAAGCAAATTTAAAGTGAAAAGGAGCTAATTATGTTTTTAAAATTGATTTGAGGGAAAATATAAACTAAGAAACATTTTAATTAAAAAAAAAAGATGTATCTTCAGAAATCCATATCCTCATCAATGGCAGACTAAACACATGCAAACAGTCGACACTGTTGGAAAGCTAGAGAATTGTGCGGTAGAGCAATTAATGTTCCACTCATTCATTTTCAAAAGCTATTTGGTAGGACTTATCCCATTTATAGCAAGAGGAAAAGAGAGCCTACACATTTTTGGCAAGAAAAAGCTTTCCCACTTGCAGATAAACATTGATGTTGGCTTCAACGCAGCAGAAATCACACACTAACTCAAATATGGAAGACTTTGAGGAGCCTTACAATACTGCATTTTGTATCTTTCCATTGAGGATAGTGTTTAATCAACATTGTTGCATCCAAATTCAGCCAAACCAGCTGTCTGGCTGTGGATTCAGAGAGGTATACAGATTTTTTTAAAAAATATTCCTTTTTTTAATACAAAATTAAATTCTGAAAGATACACAATCTTAAATTGTAATTTCATAAGATTTGACAAATGCATCCATCCACGTAATTCACATCCCTATCTATAGAATGTAACTGCCAACCTAGAATTTTCCTTTTAGCCAATTCTTAATTAAAATATCCCCAGGAGGCACCACTCTGATTTTTTTTTCAACATAGATTAGTTTTGCCTGTTCTAGAAATTCATAGAGATGAAATCATACAGTTCATCCTCTTTGGTGTCTGGCTTTTTGTTCTCAGCATTATGTTTATGCTATCTGGTCATGTTGTTGAATGTTTAAGTTGTTAATTCTTATTACTTAATATTACTGCATTATGTGATTATATCATGATTTGCTTATTTATTCTAGTTTTAGGCTTTTATAAATAGGGTTTCTGTAAACATATTTTAGAAAACATTTTGTAAACATATATGTTCATTTCTTTTGGCTAAACACTTAGGAGTGGAATTGCCAAGTCAGACAACAGAGTTATATTTAACTTCATAAAACAGTACCAAAACATTTTTCCAAAGTAGTTCTGTAATTTGTTACTCCCACAAGAAATATATGAGAGTCTGGTTATCATCCAACTTTACCAATATTTGATGCCACCCTTCTTTTAGTGGCACCTAATTTTGGTTTGAGTTATACATTTTCCTCGTGTAAGAATTTTTATATGTTTATCAGCTATTCATGTATTATCCTTGTTATTGATACAATTTCATTGTATTTGATTATTTATATTTTTATTGAGATATTGGAATTTTGTATGTTCAAAATAAAAGATCTTTTTAGGTGTATGTGTCGTAAATATTTTCTTCCATAATGTGGCTTGTTATTCTTAACCTTGTTATCGGTGTATTAATGAGAAGAAGCTTTAAATTTGTTTGATCCCATCTGAGCAATCTTGACCTATTTCAAGTTTTCTTTTGGAAAATAATTAATTTTAGCTTTTACCTTTGGATTTATGCTCTGTCTTGAATTAATTTTTATATATTATTTGACATGGGGTCAAGATTATTTTTTTCAGTATCGATATATTGCTTTTCAGCACCATGTATTGAGAAGACATTGCTTTCTCCATTGAATTACTTTGGCACATTTGATAAAAATAAATTGAACATATCAGTGTGCCAAATTCCTGGACTCTGTTGTTTTCTGTTAATCTAGGTCTGCTCTTATACAAACATTGATTACTGCAGTTCCATAGTAAAATTTGAAGTCAGATTTAACTTTGAACTTTTAAAAAGTTGTTTTAATTATTCCCAGATTTTAGTATTTCCATGTAAAGTTTGGAATCTGCTGGTCAATTTCTTAGAAAAAATGTCTGCTGAAGGAGGGGGTATAGATCAGGGGGTAGAGTATTGGACTGCAGACCAACAGAAAAAATGTCTGATGAGTTTTTAAATGGGAAATCCTTGAATTTATAGACCAATTTGAGAATCGACATCTTAAAATATGGAGACTTCCAGTCCATTATTATGGTATATTTTTCTGTTTATTCAGATCTTTTAAAATTTATAACAGAAATGTGGTTTTCAATGTGTATATCTTGCACAAAGTTTATTAAATTTACTGCTAAATATTGTATGGTTTTTGATGCTATAGAACTTAAAAAAAATTTTCAATTGTTTGCTGCTCACATATAAAAAGATAATAATTTTTGCATAACGATTTGTATATTATGATCTTGTTAAGTTCATTTTTTTTCTAGTAATCGCTTTTTATATTTCTTAGGACTTTCTATACAGAACAATGCAAGTAGTTTTAATTCTTCCTAAACCCCCTGCCTTTTCTCCTTGCCTTATTTCACAGACCAGAACCTCTAGTAAATATTGACTCAAAATGGTAAGAGTGGATATTCTTATCTTGTTCTTGATTTTTTAAAAGAAGCATTTAATTTTTAGTAATTATGTACAATGTGAACTCTAAATCTTTTTCTATATACTTAATCAGATTGAGAAAAGTTTCTTTCTATTTATAGCTTATTAAAAGTTTTATCATGAATGAATATTGAGCCTTTTCCAATGATTTTTCTGAATTTATTAAGATGCCATTGTGTTTTTCCCTTTTATTCTGTTAACACAATTAATTGTGTTGCTTGACTTTTAAAATATAAGAATGACATTTCCTTCTGGGAACAAAGACTGCTTTATTCTTTTCATTTATTGTTGGATGATTCAATTTGTTAATATTTTTATTTTTGTTTTTATTTTTTTTGCTCCTAAGTTTTACAAGATGTATTGGCCTGTCATTTTGTTTTCTTTTTTTCTTTTTTTTTTTTTAAGTTCAGAGGTACAAGTGCAGATTTGTTGCATAGGTAAACTTTGTCATGGGGGTTTGTTGTACAGATTATTTCATTATCCAGGTATGAAACCTAATAGTCATTAGTTATTTTTTCTTATTTCAGACCCTCCAAGCTCCAAAAGTCCCCAGTGTGTGTTGTGTGTGTTCTTCCCCTCTATGTGTCCATGTGTTCTCATCATTTAGCTACCACTTATAAGTGAGAACATGTGGTATTTAGTTTTCTGTTTCTCTGTTAATTTGTTGTTAGTTTTCTGTTTCTCTGCTTATCTCTGATAATGGCCTACAGCCCCATCCATGTCCCTCCAAAGAACATGATCTCTTTCTTTTTTTATAGCTGCATGGTATTCCATGGTGTATATGTACCACATTTTCTCTTTGCTTGGAATATCTTTTTAGAGTTTTTCTCTCAGGGCAATGGCCTCATAAAAGGGGCGAGAAAGTGTTCTCTTCTTTCTTATTTGCTAAAAGTTTATATTTACTACCATTTCTTTCTTAAATATTTGATAACATTCACCAGTAACAATGGCTGAAGCCAGATTTTCTTTGTAGAAATATTTTTCACAGTAATGTTTCTAATTTGTTAAAAATAACACTTCTCAAACTTTGGCATACATCAAAATGACCTATAGCACCTTTAAAACACAAATTGTTGAGTATCACTCTCAGAATTTCAGGTTCAGTAGTTCTGAGGTGAAGTTGCATAATTTTCATTTTAATAAGGTACTGCATGATGCTAATAGTTCTGGTTTGGGATCTAGACCTTTAAAAGGCATAAAGCCACTTAAAGTTTTTTTGGTCACGTTTTTATAAGTCGCATTTTTTTTCAAGAATGTTTTTCCCATTTTACCCAAGTTGTTAAATTTGTTGGAATGTTGATCATATTATTTTACTATCTTTGTAATATGCATAGGACATTTAGTAATATCATCTCTATCATATAAGGAATTTATGTTTTTATTTTTGATGAGTCTTCATTAGAGATATATCAAATTCTTACACTTTTCCAGGGACCTACTTTTCACTTTATTTTTATTCTCTATTGATTTTTTATTTTATTGATTTCTGCTGTGAACTTTATGTTATCTTTCTTTTACTAATTTTGGTTTTATTTGTTCATCTTCTTAATGTGGACATTTAGATTGTTGATTCTAAATCTTTTCTTTTGTAGTAGAAACATTTAAACTATTTTATTTTCTCTAAGCACTGCCTTGGAAGCCGTCTAACAATTCTAACATGCATACTCTTAATATCATTCAGTATATAATAGTTTCCAGTTTTCTGAATTATTTTCCTTTGACCCATAAATTATGTTATGTTATGTTTAACTTCCAGATGACAGACACATTGCTAGATATTTTATTCCTATCAAATTCAAGTTTAGTTTTGTTGACGTCAATGAATAAATTCTCTAAGAAAGCAATTTTTTTCTAGGTCACTGACACTTTCTATGATCCAACATAATTTCTGTCTTGGGGAATATCCCAAGTGAAATTGAAGAGAATGTATATTATGCAGTTATTAGATGTAGTTTTCCATAAAAGTCAGTTCAATGATAAATAACAATAAATCTTCTATAACTTCATTTTTTTTTTTTTTGGTCTGGTTATTTTTTAACAAACTGCTGCAGTAAGAGGGTTAAAGTTCCTAAATCTAGTTGTGAATTTGTTTATTGCCTCCTTTAATCTGGCACATATACATTTATGATTTTATACCTTTCTACTGAATTCACTCTTTTATCATAATGCAATGTTCTTATATGTCTCTTATAATACTCTGTGCCTTGAAGTCCCTTTTAACTAATAATATGACCATTGCAGCTTTTTTTTTTTTGTAATTAGAGTTGATGTATGTGCTTTTTCCAGTGCTTTGTTGTTAAATTTCTCTACTCATTTACATTTCAGTTGTGTTTCCCTGAAAAGAGAATACAGAATCCTTCCACCACCATGACCAGTTCCTGAAAGCCACTAATCTATTTTCTATCACTAGGGCTTGCCCAGTTTTTCTTTTTCCAGAATTTTTTTATTTTATTTCATTTAAGTTCCACAGCACATGTGCAGGATGTGCAGGTTTGTTAATAGGTAAAAGTGATAGGGGTTTGCTGCACCTGTCAACCCATCACCTAGATCTGAAGCCCCACATGCGTTAGCTGTTTTTTGCGGATGCTCTCTGTCCCCCACGGCCCTCCCTGGACTGGCCCCAGTGTGTGTCGCTCCCCTCTCTGTGTCCATGTGTTCTCATTGTTCAGCTCCAACTTATAATTGAGAACATGAGGTGTTTGGTTTTCTGTTTCTGCATTAGTTTGCTGAGGATAATGGATTCCAGCTTCATCCATGTTCCCTGCAAAGGACATTATCTCATTCCTTTTTATGGCTCCGTAGTATTCCATGGTGTATATGTAGCAAATACTAGGTCTCATTCGTTTTTTCTAACTGAATTATTTTTATCCATTAACCATCCCCACATCCCCTCAGTCCCTAGTTTTATTTTTTTAATGTTTCCTCTCTGTTCTTCAAGTTGAAAACATTCTTTTGATCTGTCTTCTAGACTCTTTCTTCTGCTTTCCCTAATCGTCTGTTTAAACTATTCAATGATTTTGAAATTCTAGTTATTTCATATCTTGATTTTAGAATTTCTATTTTTTGGTTGATATTTGGGCGTTTGTAATGGCCATATTTTCTTTTAAGTTCTAGAACATATTTATTATAGTTGCTTTAAAGTTGTTGCTATTTCCAATATTTGTATCATTTCAGGGACTTTGCTTGCGTAGTTTCTTTTTCCTTGCTTACAAATCCTTATTCACAGGTGTAGTCATTTTTATTGTACATTGAAAATTATGAATTATATATTGTAGACACTGAGTTCTGTATTTTCCTCTTAAGAGTATTGATTTTCATTCCACCACATAGTTAATTTGACTTAACCCTCATATTATGTCTCCCCAAGAGTGACCAGCAGCTGAAATGTTTTATGATGAGACAAATGTGAGTGTCTCACATATTTCTACCCGTAGTTTTCTGCCAGATACCTCAGAATATCTCTCATACTTGCATAGTCAACGAACCTCAGGCAATGCTTATATGCAGACTTGGGGCTCCCTCTTTTATGTTCTCTCCTTTGTAGGACTTCCCCTCACTTTCAAGCCATTGAGCCAAATCCAAACTTTGCTGATTTTTCAAGCCAACAATGATGACGAATGATTCCTTCTTGAGTTCTAATTGCCTCCTTTTACATTATATGGGAAATCTTTTTTTTTTTTTTTTTTGAGACAGAGTTTCGCTCTTGTTACCCAGGCTGGAGTGCAATGGTGCGATCTCAGCTCACCGCAACCTCCTCCTCCCGGGTTCAGGCAATTCTCCTGCCTCAGCCTCCTGAGTAGCTGGGATCACAGGCACGCACCACCATGCCCAGCTAATGTTTTGTATTTTTAGTAGAGACGGGGTTTCACCATGTTGACCAGGATGGTCTCGATCTCTTGACCTCGTGATCCACCCGCCTCGGCCTCCCAAAGTGCTGGGATTACAGCCTTGAGCCACCGCGCCCGGCCTATATGGGAAATCTTTTAAGGAAAAACTGAAATAAAAAATTATATAAACCTCCCCTATTTCACTTTATTTTTCAGGGTCCAGGTACCTCCCTGTTTGACAACCCCATTACTCTAATACACTGACCAGTTTCAATGTGTATAGTACCTTCCATTATTGGTCCACATACAAGTAAATTTAAAAGCATCAATAGAAAATTTGCACACAACTTTGCATTCAGTAAAAAATTATTTGCAAGGTATGTTTACTATCATTTTGGCCATTTAAAATAGAATTGTCCTTTAGTTCTAGAACCCTTAAGTGTACACCATACTTGGCCAATATTTTGATGGCTTCAATCAAAACATGAGAAAAGCACTTTGAAAGTTAAAATAGTAATTAAACAATAAATCATTATTACATTAGGTTTTATTGTTTGATGAATTATTAGGCAATAGTTTAATCTTAGTTTCTAAATTTTGGTATATATACATGAGTAAAACACATAGACTTTTTTACATACAGAGATTTGGACATTGTTTTTCCTATAGAGTAGAATATACATTCAACATAAATTTTAAAAATTCACGATGATTTAATTAGAATATATTATTATCTATCATCAACCTCATTATATAAGCATTTACAAATCATTAGATTGTGTTTAGTACTGCAGCTATCAGTTAAATCTTTTGAGTAGTTATGGCATTAGGTGCTGTTTGAAGAATGTTCTGAGTGATGAAGTCATTTAGTCTTCCTATCAACTCTATATTTTTCTCTAATTTTCAGTCGAGGAAACTGACACATAGCGAAGCTTCATAAACTTGTCCAAAGTCACACTGTTTGGAAATGGCAGAGTGGGCTTTGAACCTAGACACTGTGTTCCCGGGGCCTTCAGGGCATAGAGTACATTGTTTTTGAATACAGAAAGAAGGGAAAGTTCGAGAACGAAAAGAAGAAAATGAAGATGAAGAAAAGGATGGAAGGAAACCGTGGAAGCCAAGAGCCATACAGCAGAGACTGTGAGGAAAAAGGAAACTGCCAGCAACCTCAACTGCAGCAGAGACTGATCAGAGAGCAAGAAAAATATAAACACTGAGTTTGGCAATTCCAAGGTGACTTTCGATAGAAGGACTCGGCAGAGGTAGGGGGCAGACGTACATAACAGAGGTATGAGAAATAAAGTAGGGGCGACAAGGAACACAGTGAAGGCTTCTGCGGAGTTGGTATGGAGATGCTTTTGAGGGTGAATAGACAGGGAGAAGGGTACTTGGGGTTAACGTCTTTTTGTTTGGGGATATGTTTGTTTTGTGTTTTAGGATGAGAGAAATGTGAGCATATTTATGAGCCGATGAAACAAGCCAGAAGACAGAAAAAGACTGGTATAGAACTCTGATTATAAAACTATTTTTAAACACCATCGAGCTGCTTGAGACAGAAAGCAAAAGGGAGGAATGTGCATATTAGAATAAAAGGTGTGAAACAAACTTCACCTGCTCCTCTATATATTTCTTGCAGGCCACCTTGCCCTGGCATTTCAGACAGGCCCCGACTTCGTTGTAAAACCTTAGAGGCCCATTGGCATCTATTTCTCTGACAGCGCAGTCTGCTGATAAATTAAGTGTGAATGAATCAGATACAGATGGACTGAATTTTGCTTGAAATAAACATGAATTACAAAATTGGAAGAGGAAAAATGCTGAAGGAAAAATCACTTTGTGCCAACTGAAAATTGTTTGGAATGTCCATTTTCTAGCCTGGCTCGATATTCCCATTTATTCCTCAGCCCTCCTTCAACCTGTTCCCAGTTTGTCTGGATAGATGATATGTGTCACCCCTCTGGGGCCTTCAGAACAGGTCTGGGGAAACTGTGGAGGCAGGGAATTCTGGGAAGCAATGATATAAGATTTGTGTAGGTATTTATTAGTCAGCATCAAGTCTGCGGGGATGCTGGTGAGAAGTGATTCTGGCATGCCTGAAGAATGTTCTCCCTAGACAGACCCAGTTCATGGCAACATGTCAGAGTGGAAAAATCCTTGGTTTTAAAGTCAGGCTGACTTGGCTTGGGATCCTAGAAACACCATATATTAGTTATGTGACCTTAATCAAGTGACTTTTACTTCATAAACCTCTATTCCATTATCAGGAAAATGGGAATAAAAATGCTATTTATATCACACAAATATTACGTTTCCATGAGGTAGTGCATTCACAAAGCACATAGAGTGTATGATAACATGATATCATGATAACAGTTATGTATTCAGAAAGAATAAGCCAGTTTCTGTGCAGAGAGCACCACAGAGACCTTCAGAGTCATCTAAAAAAAAAATACAGCAGTGGTTTCTACATGAAGTATCCTGAAGTAGAGACTTTTCAGTTGGGATTCAGAAATATGTATTATTCCAAACCTCAGATGATTCTGATAATTGGTTACAATTAAGAACTGCTGGAATAAAGGGTAGGGTAGGAATTTTTAAAAACCTACCCATCTCCAGTGTGAGATTAGCTTCCATGAAGCCTCTTCATACCCTTTAGGTTGTTTTTGCTTTCCTTAATTCTCAGCCTCGTGGGACCCATGTCATTTCACAGAAAAACAACTATTTAACTACGGAAAAATTAAAAAATGCTGACACCGAATGGTAATGTGGTCTTTCACGAAAGATTGTCTCAGAGGGAGAAAAAAGGCCATCGTTGTGGAGAGGGCACTGGAATAGTCAGGACCCAATGTTACTTACAGCTGCAGAAAGCAGAAAACCCACTCCACACCTCCAGTTCATCATGTATTCTTCAAAGGGCTGATCTGAGAAATGAGTGAGAGAAGACGGAGAGCACCTTCGCATTTAGTCAATGACTGCTTAGGTAACATGAATGGCAATATTAATAGCCCAGCTAACAACTTCAGCTGGAAGTGGTCATGTGGCTGGGTTCTAGCCAATCAGACATAGTCAGAGCTGTTAGCAAGCCTGCAGAGAAAGGTCTTTAAAAGGGGGTCCACTCAGCCAGCATATACCCTTTATGCTTTGCCCTTCCCTCCTTTTTTGGTTTAGATCATGACTAATGCTGGAAGAGGATCCACTATTTTGGCAGAAACACATGCTAACGAAGGGCTCAGTGGAAAGAACAGGAAGAGCCCACATCTCCCCTGGCATCTTGAACAGCCAGAGAAGCCCTGCATTACTTGCCTCTAGATTTCTTACTATTTATGAGAAAGAAAACTCATGATTTATTTATGAGACTTGTTTTAGGGTTTCTGTTACTGGGAGCCAAAGCAATTATTAATACACAAGCTATAAAACATCATAGAAGACCCTGAATTCAAAACTCTGTAGCAGGCATCCCCAAACTACGGCCTGCAGGCCGCATGCAGCCCCCTGAGGCCATTTATCCAGCCCCCCTGCCACGCTTCAGGAAGGGGCACCTCTTTCATCGGTGGTCAGTGAGAGGAGCACAGTATGTGGCGGCCCTCCAACGGTCTGAGGGACAGTGAACTGGCCCCCTGTGTAAAAAGTTTGGGGACGACCACTGTAGAAATTGGGAGCAGCCTTCTAGGACGCTGGTCTAGGTGTTTCTGATAGCTAGATAAAGAAAAATGAAGACCAACTTGTTTGACCCACATTGATTGGGATCTAGAGACGCTGACTCATGATAAGGCACTGTAAGCTGGCATTGAAATTGATGCTGAGAAGAAGGGTACAGTATCCCCACCCCCCACCTTATCCATGATTTCAGTTACCCATGGTCATCCGTGGTCTCATAATAGTAAATGAAAAATTCCAGAAATTAACAATTCATATGCTTTAAATTTCATGCCAGCCTCTGTAATGGGATGAAATCTGACATGGTCCTGTCCCATCCAGCCTGAAACATGAATCCTCCCTTTGTCCAGTGTCTCCATGCCATCTACACTACCCATCTGCTAGTCACTTTGCAGCCATCCTGGTTATCATACAAACTATTGCAGTATCACACTGCTTGTATTAAAGTGATCCTTATTTTATTTGGTAATAATCCCAAAGTGCAAGAGTAGTGATGCTGGCAATTCAGCTATACCAGAGAGAAGCCACAAAAAGTGTTTTCTTTAAGGGAAAATGTAAAAGTTCTCTACCTAATGAGAAAATAAAAATGGTATGCTGAGGTTGCTAAGATCTAGGGTAAGAATGAATCTTCTATCCATGAAATAGGGGATAGTGTTTTTTATGATTGTTTTACTTCAGTATTAGTTACTGTTGTAAAAATTTTTACTGTGCATAATTTATAATTTAAAATTTATCATAGGTAAATATGCATATAAAAAAATACAGTGTATATAGGGTTTAGTACTATCTGTGTTTTCAGGCATCCACTGAAAGTCTTGAAACTTATCCGGAGTTACACAGCTATACAGGGGGCCTATTTTATCCCCTAGAGCTTTGAAGGAGATGCAACAGGGAGATGGATGGGTGAGTGAGCAGTTAGGATGTTTATGATGTCCTAGAGGTATCAGATAAGAATGACCTCCAAAGCCCAAGAAACTAGGAGAAAACAGGTACTTGGCAACGGCTTTAATTCTCTCAGAATTTACCTTGTTGTTTCACCTATGTGATTTCATTATATTACAGAGGATGACACAAAAGATAGTCATGGCTCAGGGAATACTGATGTGGAAAGAATGCAGCCCCAATGGAATCTCACAGGCCAGGTTTGAATTCTGGTTTCACCACCTACCAACTCCACCAAGTAACACCGTCCTATGGGATTTTGGTTTTCTCAACTCTCAATCGGCATAACTGTGGCTACTTGAATAGATCACTGACAAGATTATAAATTATGCAATAATATATACATATATGCATAAATCTCAGCTATTGCTATATTTCATTCACTGTTTTAACAACGATCCTAGGTACCTACTGTATGCCAGCTATTTTGCTAGATACTGCAAGAATATTGAATATGGTCTCTGCCTTTAAGTAGTGTAGAAAATAGCTGCATTCTCTATAAAACAAAGGCACTAGTATTTTAAAACTAAATTATGATCATGTCTCTCTTCTGTTTAAATTATTTTGAAGATTCCTAGTCCTCTTAAGACAAAAACCTGAAATCCTTAGTAGGATGATTATGAATGATGGTACCCCTGCTTAGAGAAAAATCAGGCTAATCTCAAGCTACCTTTTGCTCTCTCAATTCCAGCTGCCTGTTTATTTAATATACAGTGTGTTTAGGGTTATTTGATTAATGTCTATGTCTCACTGCATCTTTTCTTTGTTTGATCAGAAAGTTTTATCTGTTTTGCTACTCACTATATTCTTAAAGCCTGAGCAAAATTTCTGACAGCCAGGAGGCTGTCAAGAAATAGGCTTTGAATAAAAGGGAGAATAAATGACAAGTCAAAGCTGCAATGGTAGGTACTGTTAACCCATGCAACAGGAGCACAAAGAGAGAAACAGCAAATTCTGCCTCAGTTACAGTAAGGAGCCTTTGAATATGGTAGAACAATCAAGCTTGGCTTTTAAGCACACCACAGAAGAGTTATCCAAGCAGAGAAGCTTTTTCCGTGTGCAAAAATTGCAGGAGCTACTAAATGTTCAGACCTCATTCTTCACCTACAAAATGAACTATATGATATCTATCTTAAGAGAGGAAGGTTATGAGTATTGGATGAAATGCATGATGTAAATATCTTTGCCAAACATATATAAGATACTGCAATCAGAATCTACCTCTCTCTTAAGCCTGATTTATATTAGGGTGTTTCTTGAAAGTGGAAAATCTTTAAGTAATAATAGCAATAATAATAGTGACAGTGATAATAATAAGAAAAAGTAGAGGAAAAGAAAAGAGGAGAAGGAGGAAGAAGATGAAAAGGGGGAGAAGTAGGAGGAAGAGAAAGGAGGAGGAAGAGAAAGAATAGGAAGAGGAAGAAGGAGGATGAGGAGGAGGAGAAAAGGGAGGAGGAAGAGGGGCAAGAGGAGGAGAAGTAGAAGAAGAAGATGAGGAGGAGGAGAGGAAGGTGAAGGAGGATAAGAAGGAGAAGGAGAAGAAGAAGAAAAAGAAGAAAGAAAGAATTCTTTTATTTTCTTCAATATACCTAGCACTTAATGTACAGTATTATAATCCTATAAAAGCTTTTACCGTAGCTAGTATTTTATTCATTTCAATGATAGAGAAACTGACTTCCAGAGGATTTAAATACTCTTTCTAAAATCATAGAATAATAAGCAATTTATATCAACAATGACATTCTAATTCCATGGCTATCAGCAAGTATTTATTATGTACCTTCAGTGGATCAGTCCATCTCTCTATGCTCTAGAAATGCAACTGTGTATAAAAACAGATATTCTGCCTTCACAAAGCATAGAGCTCACTGGGATAAGCATATTGCAGAGATCTAGCTGATGTTGATTGGTACCACACTGTGAGAGGGGCATCTCTTCCCCACACTAAAGGGCATTACTATAGGCACATAGTAACTCATTTAAGTCTCCATGAATGTCTTGCCACCTCACCTTGGTACTTAATATTCTCATATCATGAAGCCAGAGTCATAGGAGAAGGGCAGAATCAGAAGCTAAAATGGTCAGTTGGTGAGGTCGTAAGCAGAATGACATCTCGGGTTCCACTGTCCAGAGCCAGAAAGCAGAAGAGAGCTGGAACTGGCACAGCCACTTGAGTTCTTGTTCACATCAGTCTGGAATATGTTGATACTCAATAAATATTTGCAAGCTGTCACTATAAAACTTAGGAGCAGTGATGTGCTGACAGCACACAAGAGTCCATTGTGCACATTACTTTCCATCTCCACATTCAGTAAAATAGATCATGATGAGAGTACTTTTTCAACAGAGAAATCAGCAAATACCATAGATCGGTCCCTGCTCACCACCACCCTGAGTTTGTTGGTAAACATTTACCTACATACCACTGGAGAAACGGCATCTCTCTCTGAGCCACTGTTTCTCCATCTGTACAAAGGTAGACGATGAAGAGATCTTAGAGCCCCAGAAAGCTGGATGACATATTAGAAAATGCAGTGGTTTGGGGCAAGGCATACTTGGATTAAATTATAGATGCTGGCCACACATTGCCCTTTGACCGTTCAGCATGCTATTTGACTCCCTGAGCCTCAGTTCCCTCCTATGTAGAATGAGGCTATTAACTTCTACATGATTAGGTTTTTCTAGGCATTAAATATCAACATGGAAAATATGGAAAATATGTGGACTCTAGTAAGTGTCAGACCTCCCTTATTCCTATCATCTTCATGAAGTATAAATAAAAGAATGAGTGAATACATGAATTTTCATTTTTTTCAGACTTTGTATACCCTTCTTTTGCTTGCTGATTACTTTTAGTTTCTTTGATGTTATATAATAAATACCCATGATTTACTGCTATTGTTTCTTATTATCATTAGCATTATTGTTTGTATGCTCTAAATTCCTACTCTACAATGGTAATATTTTTAAAGAATCTTCAAAACATAACCATCTGTAGCCGGTTTCCGTTGGAAGTGACAAATAAATATGCATTTATTCAGCAGCTACTTGGTAGCAGGCATTGTGCTGGCATGTTGCATATTTGGCTCATTAAGCCTCCCATAGATAAGAGCCGAGTCTACATCTCAGAAAATATTTTCTTTGGATATCAGCAGAAACCTACTTGCACCACCAGGGAGCAGTAAAGAGCCACTGTTCGGGTTTTTGAAAACGCCAAATCCCCACTACCAGATCACAGCAGTTCTTTTTGGACACATCATTATGGTAAAAATACTGAGTCTTGGCTGGCCCACCAGTCAGATGAGGGTCAGTGTCGAGGGGAAGGGCTTGTGAGCTAGAGCAGCATGCCTGATTTTAGGCATGTAATCCATAGGAGCTTCCAGGAGATGAATAAGCAGGGATGTGGTTTTCCAAGTGAGCATAGAGATACTATATTCCTGCCACTGCTTTTTGGAGAAAATGAAACTGAGCCCGAGAGACGGACAAAGACTCATCCAAGCTAGCTTAGTAGGTTGGCAGCAAAGTTAGAACCAAGACCTGTATACACTGTCTTTACACTGACACCTGTTGATAAGTAGGCACATATATTCTGTAATATTCTGACATCACTCTTATCCTGTATTAGCAAGGAAAAGACTGTCACTTTTTTTTTTAATGCAAGGTGTTTCTATCCTGGGATTCTACAGGGGTCTTTGCACATAGTACTTCCATTTGTATTTGTTATTAGGTAATCCTGAGTTTATTGCTGCTTTATAAAGATAGCTAGGAACATATGTAAGAGAGCTTACCAAAGAAAAACTTAAGCATCCTTTTCAGAAATATAATTTTGGTGACTGTAGATAGAAGCCCTTTTTCATTTTGATCATGGCACCCAGAAATGATTCTAGCAGGAGATCAATCTTTTTTCTTTAGTGAAATGATAAGTAAATCACTAGAGTGCAGCTCTGCATCAGGTTCTACCTTAGAAACTGTGCATGGGTAGAATTAAGGTGTAATGCTTTATGGATATAAGTAAGATGTAATTCCCATTCTCAACAAATCTACTGCCTGATAACACATATTAGCAAGAAAAGGTGCAATTGCCTCATAGAATCGTGAAATTGATTGTGGTGGGATATATACCGGTGATTAAAGTGTTGTTTTTCCTTCTGTTCTCAGCAAGACACATGCCAGGAAACCACTTTTGATTCATCAAGAGCAGTATCTCCTAGAAGTGGGGAAAAACAGAATAGGGTAGTTTTCAAGTCTTAACATACATGCAGATATTTTTGGAATCCCATCATGAGCCTCTACTGGAAAGATACATCACTCTTCTCACTGAGGTTAGACTTCCTTAAAAGGAAACTGAGGAACTAAGGGGACATCTTTTGGAAGGATCAGACTGTCATCCCATTATATAAGAGAAAAGCAGTCTGATCCTTTGTGCACGAAAAATCTGCCTGTCCCCTTATGTCAATTCCCAGGAAGGAAAGGGCACAGGGATTCTAGGTTGGTGATATATCAGATGTTGTCATTACCTTAACTAGAATTCTTGGGTCTAGCTGATAACTTGGCTACGTAACTGACAGAGCTGAGCATGAGGACTTTCAAATAGAGAGCTCCACAGCAGGGACTTCTTGGCCTGGCTTGGCTAAGAATATTGAGCATGTTCTCCCTTGAAGAGCCACGGCAAGTGGCGTGACAATTGGACAAGTGAGGCCTTGTGGCAAGATAAGCCGTATGGCCTGTCAGAGCAGAGATTAACAGTTTCTAAAGGGACAGATTTGGCAGCTGAAAGCAATGGGAGAAATGCTTTTATCTGATACCACTCTTGCTTCATCTTAGAGGTTGGGCTGACATCACTTTGGGGATTTCATAAGCTCACGTTTTGCTTATTGTTGTTGCGATGGTTGTTCTGCTTGTTCATTTTTAACAAGTTTGTTGTTGTTGTTGTTGTTGTTGAGAGAGTACTCCAAAAATATAACACCGTACCACAATGAAGTCATAAGATGGAGTGACGTATGCAGTTACGAAACATCTGGGGACCTGAGAGCTCAATTGGAAGCATCCAACAAACGTGACTCTATTTTTACTCTAAGTTCAAGAGGTGGTTTGTAGAGGTTAAAATGACATTGGAAATGTCGTTTGCTGTGGGCACAAAGGGAAGGGATCTCACTGAAGGCTGCACCAAAATCAGAAAAGACTTCCCAGAGGAGGTCCCTGAAATCAGGACGTCCCTGAAATCAGGACGACCATCAAAAGGGGAAAACTGGGCAATGGAAACATGTGCAAGGCAGAGATGGCGGAATTCTTGGCTGGGGCTTTTTCATTTGCCTTGTATCTGTGTGTGGGAGTGGGGAATCAACTTGCAGAATATACAAGGAATTATTTCATTTTGTTTCTCTGTTTTTATATCACGTTTGGAATTCCACATGACCAGAGCATTGGGTTCATGAGTAGAATGAACGGAGAAGAGGCCAGCAGCCTTACTTAGTAAGGCTTAGAGATTCAGAGGTTATCTTCCAAGCCATGGGAAACTCCGTCAGAGAAAGAATCTCTTGGCTTCTGAAGAATAAAGCCTCCGAGTATGTGGGCCAGAGTGATATCTCTCTCAAGCTGGAGACCTATAAGGAGAGGGGATGAAGAAGTGCATACTCCTTTCCTGGTCACTGTTCACTTAGTCTTTGTATTAGTCCATTCTCATGCTGCTACAAAGAAATACCTAAGACTGGGTAATTTATAAAGGAAAGAGCTCTAACTGGATCACAGATCTGAGTGGCTGGGGAGGCCTCAGGAGACTTACAATCACGGTGGAAGGGGAAGCAAACATGTCCTTCACATGGCAGCAGGAAAGAGAAGGGCAGAGTGAAGTGGGGGAGAGCCCTTTATACAACCATCAGATTTCATGAGAATTAATTCACTGTCGTGAGAACAGCATGGGGGAACCGCCCCATAATCTAATCACCTCCCACAAGGTCCCCCCACCATGACACATGGGTATTAATGGTAACTACAGTTCAAGATGAGACTTGGGTGGGGGCACAGCCAAACTATATCAGTCTTCATAACTATGAAATGGATAGGCAGGGCTGTTCTCTGACTGATGAATGGCGAGGATCAGAATACAAGATGCTACTGCAGAGGGTCAGATACCTACCTTGCACCAGCACCTTCAGGTGAGAAAAGCACATTGCACTCCTTAATGCTTTCTGTCATTTCCCTTTCTTCCTCCCTGTTGCTTCTTTAGACAAATTTGGCTACAGAATCTGGCTTCAAGTGCTTCCTTTGTATGGTCTGACCTTCAATTTTAACAATTGCAGGTGATAGACATTATAAACTCTGTCTTTCCTAAGTGTGTTGAGAAGCATAAAACCCAAACTCCTTGAGCGGCTTAGACTGCCATTCACAATTTGGCCCTGCACCTCCTTCCAGCTTCATCTCCTGATACTCACCCTATGCCTCTTCACCCATGATATCTCATCCAAGTCTCACTGAATTCGTGAAATCTTCCTATTCACTCTCAGATCCGCTCTCCAACCTCAGCACATTTCCTATTCATACAGAAAACAGTTTTTTCTCCATCCTCATCCCCATTACTGGAGAATTCATACTCTTCCTTCAAGTCTAGGCTTATACATCACCTCCTCCAGAAAGCATATCCTGACTACATCAAATGGCTTTTGTTTCTGTGTCTTCTCTCTGCATTCATAGCACACTACCTTCCTAACCCAATATATTGAAAATGCCTAGTCCTTTACCTGACTTTCCCACCAGAGAAATAGACTCTGGCAGGTAGTAAGCAGGGTTGCCTTATCCTTTATCATCTCTCCAGCACCAAACATATAGCAACTGACAAATGATGCATGCTCAAAAAATGATTGGGTTAAAAAAATAAATGACTAAACAAACCAGTCCAGATAATAAGAGAATTTAAAGAGAGAAGTGAGGAAAAATGAAACAATGCTGTGGTGCAACCTGTGGTCATTTGTTTCTATGGCAGCTTGGGACTCTTCATATTCCCACATTCTGCCCTTGCTTGAGAGGTGAAACAAGGTCTGCTCAAGCAGGAGCCCATTTTCCTCTGGACAGTATCCACTGCTTCTATTCTGCATTCTTTTGCTTCTGATGTTTTCAGCGAAGCCAGGAGCTTCTGGGATCTTTATTAGCTTAGACTATGTGAACAGACTCCACGCCAGAGTTTCAGCTGGGAAGAATGCCCCTGGTGTGAACAGAGCTGTTCTGAATGCATGTGGAGTAGGCAGGTGACATTTGCTCTTGCTGTGAGCAGATGTGGTGTTCAAGTGTAAAGGAAAGTGAATGAGAGTCAATTATGTGTTGAGTCCCTCAAAAGCAGTGGGACACTGTAGAAAGTGAGCGTAAAATTTGGAAGCACACATCCTGTATTTAGAGTGCAGGTCTTTCACTGACTATCTGTATGACTTTGGGCAAGGAACTTTCTTTTCTAAATCCAAGTTCTTCAGAATAACATCGGACTTAACTCTTAGATCTGTTCTGAGGATTAAATGAAGACCATCTCATGCACTGCTTAAATGGAATTCTAGTAGTTAGAAGGCCTTGTTTATCTATGTATCCATCAACTATCTAATTAAATGTTTGAATAGGAAATTTCTCATCCTTGACATATAATACAATTTTAGCAACTCTCAAAATTAACACAGCATCAGATAACTTTATTCCATTTTAATCTTTCACTATGTATTCCCAATAAACAGCAGCTAAATGCTGTAAGCCAGTACCAAGAACCCACAGTATAAGAGGGTCTACGTATTAGCAGTTCTCTATATCCATAAGATGGCAATGATATCCTGTAAGAGAATATCCTAACCCCATTATCTGAAAATGTACACAAGTAGCAGCCTGTGCAACAACTATACCAATTAATGCTTATCTTCTGCCATAAATTTTTATTCCAGAAAATCTCTGATTATTAATCATTCTTACCATACCTTCATCCATCCAAACAAAGCTGTCATCTTCCACGGTCAGCAGGCTCTAATAAGTCAAGAAAACCAGATATATGTAAATTTAGCTCTCCTGTCACTTTGAAAGCCTGAGATCCATGTCTCCAGCAGACAGGCCCAGGCCTTCCACTCTCATTGGAAACATTAGCACCCGGAGATACACTAGGGAGGCTATTCATGCATTGGTCCTGCTCCAGGGCCAGTGCGGTGGGCACTGCTCTGGCTTGGCTAACCTACTTGGGCTTTAGTCTAGCAGCACACGGCTCATCACTCCTCTCTGTGGAAATAATGGGGCCGTGCTTGATTTCTTAGCCAACCAAAGTAGGAGCCATGCCAAGCTTTCCATAAATTCTGCTAAAAAATATATTTATGTCAAACAAATACATGCTTCAGATCTAGACTTCAGGTGTGGAAATGACTAAAAGTCTGTTCCTAGCTCATTGGGTTATTACTGTACTGACACAAATTTAGACCTCATCTATAGACTAGCTATAATGGTCCTAAGTAGGGTGTACTGAGGTGTCCATATTTCTCCTACCTAGTCTGAGGATGCAACCCCCTTTGTCTCTTTATAGCATCCCCTCTCCTATGGTAAAATCTTCCCTCAATTTATATGGTCCCGGTAAAAGAAGAAAGCTCACTATTTTTGTAGCTGCCAATTACACAACCAAGGAAGATTTAGGTTGATTCATTCATAGTACTGGGTTTCACTGAACAGAAAGAGTGACTCCAAAAGTATGTGTGTGAAAGGAAGAGAAGGAGAGGAAGAGAGGGGAATGGAGGAGAAGAAGGAGATGATTTGAAACTTAGAACCTAAAATAAGAATCTGACACAAGTAAACTCAGTTTCTACTCTCTGAAACCCATAAGGGGTGTGTGTGTGTGTGTGTGTGTGTGTGTGTGTGTGTATTATAGATGATTTATATCTTCTGTGGTTTTAATTTATTTTTTTTTTTTAATTTTTTAGGCGGAGGTTTGCTCTTGTTACCCAGGCTGGAGTCCAATGGCGCGATCTTGGCTCACCGCAACCTCCGCTTCCTGGGCTCAGGCAATTCTCCTGCCTCAGCCTCCTGAGTAGCTGGGATTACAGGCACATGCCACCATGCCCAGCTAATTTTTTGTATTTTTAGTAGAGACGGGGTTGCACCATGTTGACCAGGATGGTCTCGATCTCTTGACCTCCTGATCCACCCACCTCGGCCTCCCAAAGTGCTAGGACTACAGGCTTGAGCCACTGTGCCTGGCCGGTTTTAATTTTTTTAATAAAAAAAATAAAAATACAAACAGTAAGAGATTGTAAATCTATTCCAACAAAAGGAATTCAGTATTTTCATTCAATGAATTTATAGCAGAAAATTAATGGTATTAAATAATAATGATAACCATCATAAAATAGTGGGGAGGAATCTCAAAAATATAAAGTTGAATTTAAACAGCCAGATTCCAAAGAGTACATGGAGTACATGCTCTGTAATTCCAACAATATAAGGTTCAACAACAGGCAAATGTAATCTCTTAGAAGCTGTGGTATCAGCAGAAGAGGAGGTAGCTTAGGGGAAGATAGTGGAGGGGGTAAGAGGAGGGTTTCCAGGGAGTTGACCAGGTTCAGTTTCTCATCTGTCTGCTGGTTCTGGGTGTGTCCTAAAATTGTGAAAATTTTGGCCAGTCACAGTGGCTCACACCTGTAATCCCAGAACTTGTTTGAGGTCAGGAGTTTGAGACCAGCCTGGCCAACATGACAAAACACCATCTCTACTAAAAATACAAAAATTAGCTGAGTACGGTGGCACATGCCTGTAATCCCAGCTACTCAGGAGGCTGAGGTGGGCGGAACACTTGAGCCTGGAGAGCGGAGGTTGCAGTGAGCTTAGATAGCACCACTGCACTCCAGCATGGGTGACAGAGCAAGACTCTCTCTCAAAATAATAATAATAATATAATTGTGAAATATTTTTAGCCATGTGCTTATGATTTGTGCCATTTTCTATAGGTCTGTTATATTTTATAGGGATGCTAAAAAAATTCTTAGACAAACCTTCTTCTAAATCACCTAAATTAATTGGTTAGTAAAGATCTTTATGTTGTTCTGGTGGGCTCTGAAAGAATACATAAATTTGATGTGATATAACTCATACCTTCTCTTTTTTTAATTCAAAACTCGTCATTACTGGTTTGAAAAGTAACGACTATTGCACTTGGATTCTCCTATGCTGCTTTTTTCCTTTTCTTTCTTGCTTTTTTTTTTTTTTTTGCAATTCTCAGCAAAATTTTGAATCCACTCTCCTCATAAACTGCTATGAGGTTAAAGGCATGTTTTTCTGGGCCTGATTCATAATCCACATTCTTAATGGGTCAAGAAAAGCCAGCTCTGCCTTCTCTGAATGTTAACATAGACATGCCCAACAATTTATGGAAGGAAAGTGCAATAATTACTGTAGTGCTCACTTGTTTATAGAAGCCAAGCTGAACTGCACATACGTAAAACATTCCCAGATTTTAATGCAGTATGTGTAAACGTAAATTTAGCACTATATTACTTCTCTACCAACCAGCAGCAGATTCCTTTTGGGAGTAAGTTACATCTTACTGGAAAAATTTTTCTTGACACATGGCTATGATAGAAATTGAGATCCCAATAACCTAGAGGTTGGAGAATTCCAGTGCTTCAGAGAAAACAGGCAAAGCAGCTCTGAGTAAGAATGGGGGATAAGGAGGGCAGGTGTGGATCTGTGGCTTTTTAAAGAAAGGGATGATTAGAGAGTGAAAGAGACTGGGGAAGATGAGTAGAAGTCCTCAGTGATGTGGATTTTTTTTTTTAAATGGAGCTACACCATTAAAAAACAAAACAACAACAAAAAATAAAACAACAACCTTGTGTGAGTAACTGTTGAGAAACATTACCCTGCCCCCAAGGCTTCTTGGTAGAGGATACCTTTTAGTTTGTAATTAGTGGCAGGTGGGTAACAGCTGCCTACCTGGTATAGTCTTGAGTTATGTGTATATGTAGAACACCTGTGTATTAATAAGAATCACCTGTCAAAGAGCAAATACATAGATTAGAATCTTCTCGGGGCCTTCAGCCTGGAAAAGCTGCCAGCCTCTCAGCTCTCAGGCTGTTGGTCCCCCGAATAGGTCCACTGCCTGGGTGGGGGTCTCCCGACGGAGCTCGTTCTCAGTAAACAGGGATTTTACTGTGGAGCTGAAGGACATGACTGAGTTTCTTATTCAAGTTAACATAATGCAAGTTATAAGATCAACAAAGACCTGAGAAAGAAGGAGTTCAGGAGGCAGAGGAGGCCCTGAGAAAGGAGTTGCTGGGTATCGGGTTTTGACTTCCGCTGGAAATGCGCAGGTCACAGAATCAGCCGAGGAGAAGACGGGCGTGTGATCAGGGGATCCAAAGGACAACGGAGTTGCCTACATATAAAAGTGAGTTATCTTGAAATCATGCTTTTCCCTTACACTAAATAGAGTTTGGCTTTACATTTTGTTTTGTTTTGGGTTTTCACTACTTTACTGAGTTACCATACATGTACAAAAAGCTCTAGATATTTAATTTATGCAAAGTGATGTTTTTGCAGATAAGCATACACTTAGGAGACCACCAATCACAGTCAGTGCTATGCATTTGCTCATTGCCTCCAGAGATTTCGTCTCAATCTCTTTGATTGTATTTTAGTTTTTGTTGTTGCTGTTGCTGCTGCTGCTGCTGCTTTCTTTTGTGGTGAAACCCCTTAACATAAGATCTGCCTGCTTAGCAAATTTATACTTTTAAACATGTAAAACATCTCAATGGTCCTTGACACTTTGTAGAAGGGAGAGTTGTATTTCATTTCACAAAATCAGATCACTCATCACATATTACAAAACTTATGATATGTCCCATGTCTTGGTGCTAAGTGCTGGGGATGTCGAGTCAAGGACATCAGACAATGGCCCTGGGTGTTCTCTAGGTTTAAGTTC
Organism: Saimiri boliviensis; assembly: GCF_048565385.1. Taxonomy (NCBI): domain Eukaryota; kingdom Metazoa; phylum Chordata; class Mammalia; order Primates; family Cebidae; genus Saimiri; species Saimiri boliviensis. Next base: position 208,254,345 of record NC_133450.1, on the reverse strand, counting down.
TAGCAGAGACAGCAGGAATTGAAACAAATTATTATCCAGGTGTTCTGTCAACATCCTATAGAGGCTGTAATAGAAAGTGCAAACTTTATTTGGGGAAAAATATCACAATGTCTCAGGAAGGAGATTTTTAAAGCAGGTGCTTTACATCAAGTTGCCTTGAAGATCAATAAGGAATAATAGAAAAAGGTAGAGGTACGAAAGCAATATAAAAACCCAATCAGATTCATCCTAATCCATCTCAGGTACCTATGAAATATCTCTTACTGATCCATTAAATTTCTCTGTAAACCTGTCTTCTTGGAAAATAAAAATCGTATGCAAGAAATATGTTATATTTAATTAGTTGTTTTTAAAAACGCCCTGAAGTTGTATAAATGATCCTCTGAAAAGTTATACAAACAACATTAACTTTTTCTTTCTAGGAATAAAATGTTATTAAAAGTAAGTGGTTTATAGGCCAGGTGTGGTGGCTCATGCCTGTAATTCCAGCACATTGGGAGGCCAGGTTGGGAGGATTGATTGAGCCCAGAATTTAGAGACTAGCCTGGGCAATATAGTGAGAACCCCTCCCCATCTCTACAAAAAGTAAAAGGTAAAAGAGCTTCTGTCTGATTTAACATGAAAGTCAAAGGAATAAAATTTTGTTTCTGCATAGCCTAAATATCATTTTCTTACAAACAGATAACATAAATGTAATTTTTAACATTAAAAAGTGTACATGTTTAAACAATTAAAAACGAAAGTACAATTAGATATTTTCCCCACTAAAATGACAATATTTAGAAATATGAAAAATAATCATGGTAAGATAATTTTTAAAAAGGAACACTTGCTAAGAATTTATATCAATACTTTTTTGGAAGAATTTGTTAAAAACTTGCATCGCTTTTAGCCTTTTATCAAACACTTAGTTTAGGAACTATCTTCAGATTTATTTTCATATTTGTATAAAGATACATGCATAGGAATATTCCCTGTAACATTTTTATAACTCCAAAAAATGGAAAACAATGTCCAATAGTGGAAAAAAGATCAGGTTAATTTCAAAGGATTCTTCCTGTTAGAACAATGCAGCCTTTACAAAGAATAGAAATTTTCTGATAAACAATATTAGCTGAAAACTATTAAAAAGCCACAACTATTTATAATCTATGCATTTATCTTCCTATCTCTAGTGTGATCCCATTAATATCTAAAGGATCGCTAAATTATATGACCATACATTTACATATTGTATGTTGCATGTGTAGGTATATCTGTGTATGTTCACTTTTTTCACCAAAAGGCCTAGAGTAGTGAGCAGAATGTAACATGTATACTTTGTCACCTATGGATTTTAGTAAACTTTAAATATTTGAAATTAGCATATATTCATGATTTACTGTTTAAATTGTTTTAAAAAGTAAAGCATGACTTATCCATCCCCTGGTTGTCTCTGTCCACCTCTGGATGTGAGGCAATACAGTCTTGTTGATATGGGGCCATCTCTTTCTGGAGGGCAGAGGCAGCTTTTGTTTTCTTTCATAGATGTTACTGTTTTTTAAAATCCTGTTACTAAGACCTGATGAGTGCCCAATAAACATTTGGGAATGAAATCTAAGTCATCACTCCCTGCAGCCCCTTCTCCAAGTTTCTGAAGTCCCAACACCACATCGTCAGGACCTGTAGGACCACTCCTCTGTGCCCCTAGGCTTGCAGAAACCCAGCCTTTTCTCTTTCTTCCCCCAGGGACCAGCTTTCTACAATTTATCTTTTGTTACCTCATTTTTTTCCCTTTGCTATTTTCTTTTACTTCTTCACATGAGATTTCCTATATTTAATTTTCTCTGTTAAATTCTGCATGCTAGATTTTCACAAATAATTAAAATGATGAGTTGGTTTCTGTTTTCCTGATTGGTTCCTTCCTAATACAGACGCAAACTTGTGTTAGTGGGTAAGGCTACTTTGTACTAAAGTTTGGAAACAGACAGCCATGTTTCTCTGCCTCATAGATTTGAAAGAAAGGCTTGGATTCCTCTCTGGTTTTCCTGATTTCAAATACTAAGAACGCCTGGATATGGGAAGGCTCAGCTACCTAAACGTGAGCCTGAACTCCTGCTATTTACTCTCTGTCCTCTGCTCTTCATTCTGTGTTTCTGAGGCAAGTACTATTTTCTATGCAGGTAGTGAGGTGAGGACAATATAATGAGATCTAATACTCCTCACAGTAGGTCTGGAGGCGTAGATTTGCTGGTCAGGTTATAAGAGGATGCTTTGACTTCAATTCCCAGCCAAATTCTCCAATTCTGCCTTATAAAGAAGCCTCACAAGTTGGAAACTATCAAGCCTCTATTATTATTAGCTCCACATTTCACTCCTCCTTCTTTCTTATGCTAGTCACAGCCTGAAAAGGAAGAATATTAAGTGAGTGGTACCCTTAATTTCCAACAGAAAAAACAATAGTAAAAAGCAGAGAAAGACTAGAAGAATAGTATTCCCCCAAATACATGAAACAGCTGCTGTGTCTAAATGATTTTTATAGTTTTTCTCTCTTATTCCTCTCTGAATTTCTTTTAGAATGAACTTGCATTATATTTCTGTTAAAGAGAAACTGTAATAAAATTCAAAAATGAGAGGAAACTAAATCTAGAAGGAAATTATACTACAGGTGGAAAGAATGAACTCTCAAAAGCATATTTATAATCAAGTCATGTTGCCTCAACCATACTCCTAGTTTCTTAAAGAACCTCTAGGCCAAAAAGAAAAATAATGGTCCAAAGAGCACAAGAAGAAATTGAGCAAAGGAAAGGTACAAAAAGGGTTCACTGAAAAAGTATAAGCAAAGAGAATAATCAGGGAATAGCAGGAGATGTGAGCTGGAGAAATGAGGGGTAAAAGGAGGAGAGAAAAGAGCACAGAGCCTGCATGCAGCGGCATCTGATCTGCCACCATCTATGGAGATTTCTGCAGAAAAGGAGGTTGGCTACTGGCTCCAGCTGGCAGCTTCTTCAATCTCGCTCTCATGTCAGACATCTGTCAGCACTCTGCAAGGACCATTGGAAAGCAAGCCCATTCACAGTTAGTCTTGGACCTCTTCGAGTCTTCCCACCCCTACCAGCTACTGAAAAGGAAAGGGGAAACATGTTATAAAGTTTCTCTAGCCACAGTGAAAATAGCCAAAAAAAGGAAAAGGAGCAGGAGACAGCATTAACAAGGGAGACGTGTTCCCATGACTCCTCATTGTCAAAGGCTCTATTCATTCATTCATTCCCCAAATATTTCAAGAGCACAGCTGTGTGCCAGGCTGTGCAGTAAGGACATTACTGATGCCACATAACATGTTCGTGCAATGGGTTACACATTAGTGATGCCAACCTGAGCAAGGCCCTGTTTCTGCAGCTCCATGCCTCGCCCCCAAACAAGTTACAGCTCCTGGGATGGCAGTCCTCTTGTACCTCTCTTGAGATCCTCCCTTTCCCTTAAAGTGAAATGGCTAAATATCCAGGAAAGGGAAAACACAAGGTAACTTGTCTTCGACTTGCCACCCTAAAGGCACCACGTATCTAAACAGCAGTGCTTTTGCCTGCTTTTCTGAAACTTTTTCTGACTTCAGGAATACATACTTGGATTAGATGTCATTCTTCAAAAGTATATGCTTACGTACGTAAATGCCTTTTACACATCAGTGCCTCTGCCTGTGAAATTCTTCAGGTTTTTCTTTTATCCTTTTTCCATTTGCTGCCAAGCTTCTGGCCAGTTTTTATTTTTTCTTATGAAATATGCTATATCTTATATAGAAAAATACATGTAAGCTAGCTAGGTAGGAAGACAGATGATAGATCGATAGATGGATAGATAGATAGCACTGTAAACTGAAATGGTTACCCCTCCATTCATAGGTTGAAACCTAATACCCAATGTAATTATATTTAAAGGTAGACCCATTGAGAGGTCATCAGGAGCCCTCATGAATGGGATTAGTGCCCTTATAAAAAGGACACCAGAGAACTCTCTCTCTCTCCTTCCACCATGTGAAGACACAGAATACAGTTGTGCATGAACCAGAAAGCAGGCCCTCACCAGACTCTGAACCTGCCAGTGCTTTGATCCTAACTGTAAGAAGTAAATATCTGTTATCTATAAGCAATTCCATCTTTGGTATTCTGTTATATAAGCCCAAATGGACTAAGATGGGTGGATAAATGAATAGATGGATAGCTGGATAGATTGATACACAGATACAGGGATGGATGGATGGATGGATGGATGGATGGATGGAGATAAAAAGAAATACCAAGAAAACCAGGAGCCATATATACTCTACCCAGCTTAAGAAACAGAACATTAGAGAAACTTTGAAGCTGGCCTATGTGCCCCTGCTGTGTGTATCCCATTACCATTCTCCTAGCCTTCAAAGGTGATCACTATTTTTGATTTTATGTTAATTATCTCGTTTTTCTAGATAGTTTTTTTTCACAAATATTCCTCTGTTTATTGTGAAAGAAACATAAAGGGGATCATACTGCAAGTGTTCCTTCGTGAAATACTACTTTCAGTCAATCTTATGTTTAGAAATTAACCTATATATATATATTTTTGTACAGTAGTTCTGAGTTCTTTCTGCTGTATAGTATGTAATGCAATTAGTATTTTACAGTGTGTCAGTTCTACTGATGATGGGGATTTAAGATGCTTCCAGTTTTTTGCTAGTAAAATCAGTATTGTTGGAAACATCCTTGTAGAACATTTTCTGGTATGCATGTGCAAATTTCTTTAGGTGATTTTTAGCAATCTAATTGCTGGATTGTAGGGATTTTTGAAATTTTTTAACTAATATATTTTTTAACATATTTGGACCAATTTACATTCCATAAGCAGCATATGAGAGTTGTTTTGCTCTACATCTTTTACAACCATCAGTATCGTTGTGCTTTTTCACCAGTCCCAAGAGTGTAAAAAGGTTATCTCATGCCATTTTATTTGGTATTTCCCTTATATCTGATGAGAACAAATATTTTTCAAACACGTATTGGTTATTCATGTTTCTGTTTTCATAAAATGTCTGTCGATGTCTCTGTTAATTTTTATATGTGGTTACATGCATTATACTTTATATATTCTATATGCTAACACTTTGTTATAGTTAAGTGTTCCAAATACATTCTCCAAATGTGTGAGCTGCATTCACACTCTCTTTATGATGTCTGTCGATTAACAGATGCTCTTGATTTTTAAAATTTAGTTAGACTTATTAACCTTTTCATTTATGATTTTCATTTATGTATAACAGCTTTTCTTATTCGCATACCCCACAGGCACATATATATTTCTCTTTTCTAAACTTTTAGTTTTTAATTCCTGTTTGCATGTCACATAAGGAAACATATTTTTAAAATTTTCTATATGAAGAGCCAGTGTTAAGCCTCATTGATTGAACCAGTAGGCCTTTCTTTTACTGGTCTGCAGTGCCATTACTGGCATATACTGTTTACATAAATGCTTGTTTCATTGCTTAGTTTTCTATTTGATTTCATTTGTTTATCTGTCTATACATGCAGAAATCTAAGGTGGCTTCAATATTATGGCTTTAAACAACTCATTTATATGTCTGGGCAAGTTCCCCTGTCTTATTTTTAAGGCTAAGAGAGGCTCCTGTCCCTTTGATATAAATTTCAGAATTAGCCAATCAATTCCACAAAAAAGAAAATCCTGCAGAGAGATAACATTGCATTAAATCTGTTTATCAACCTGCGAAGAATTAAAATCTTTAGTAATTGTTTCTATCAATGAGTATGTCATGTCTCTGCCCTTATTTAGGACTTAGAAAAATCTTTTGCAATACAAGTTATTTTTTTAACTTTCTACACAAAAGGTCTTGCATGTGTTAGATTCATCCCTAGGCACTTCATTTATTTATTATTAGGAAAGAGTATTTTTAACTGAATTGTCTAAAACTTTTCCTGGTACAAGAAATATATTTGGTATTGTATATAAATCTTACATTAAGTGAGCTTGTTCTACTTTATTATTAATTTTAATATTTATCTGTTTATTTTTGGGGGATTTCATACATAAAGAATATAATGAACATTTTTTTCTTATTCATTAGTGTAATTAATTAATTGATTAATTTTGCCATGATGAGCTGGTGAGGAGGATCTCTAGTATAATATTAAACCCTGCCTGGTTCTTGGATTTATGGGAAACGTTTTTAATGCTTTGCTATTAAGCATGAGGGTAGCTATACAACAATGGTGGATGGCTATGTGAGTCCTTAATCAGTTCTTTGTGAGTCCTGTGTGAGTTGTTTATAGTTAGTGAGTCTAAATGTAAAGAATTTTCCATTCTCTTGGTTCATGATGGGGGTAAACTTCCTAGCCTCCTTTAATTACACAGGGCCATATTACTAGTTCCAGCCAATAAGTCGTAAGCAGAAACGTGTGTTACTTCTAGGTCAGAGCATTACTTGCCCATCTGAGCATCTCCAGAGTCCTCTTTCCCCTCATATGGTGACTGGTAATATCCAAAACTGGTTGCTTCTCAGCCTGAGTCCCCAAAGACATACAGTGAGCAGAGATCCTGCTGATTTCTACTGAATATGTAGTCTAAAGCATAAATAAATCATCGATTTTTAAGTCACAGAGATTTGGGTCCTATCTGTCACCATGGCCTATGTAACCTAACCTATACTGATTGATACAAAATCCTTTCAGACTAAGTGAATTTACTTCCTAGGAAAATACTGCCCTCTAGAGAGTTGATGTTGTTATTCATAAACAGAGGTTGAGTTGTATAAATATTTTTTCTGCATCTATTGATATTTTCTTTTCAATAGGTCAATGTGATAAAGATATCTTAATAAATTTTATAATGTTGAGTCAACTTTTCCATCTGGATTAGTGATAATAGATTCATGCTCGGTTTAGATTATGAATGCTTTAATATTTTTATATCTGTGCATGAGTATGAATATTCTGAAAATGCCCAGTCTGCTTTTATTAAGATGTATTATTTTTGAAACAAAAAGGGAAAAGTTCTTTCTTTTTATTGAGTATCTGAAAGACCACATAAAATCACAATTATCTGTTACATAACTATTGGTAAATTTGCCTATTAAACTGTTCTCTTTTAAAAATAATAAATTTTGAAGTGATAGATATGCTAATTACTCTGATTTGAACTACACATTGTATACATATATTGAAATACCACACTTTACCCAATAAATATGTATAATTATTACGTGTATATTAAAAGTAATAAAAGCAAGGAAACCCAAAACTGTTTTTTTTTTCTTTTGGTTGAAAGAAAACTTCTAAGTTAATTTCTAATTTTATAAATGCATTATCTTTTTCTTCTCTAGTCTCCTTAGTAATTTACATTATATAAGTGTCCATCAATTTTCTTTTTTTCTTTTTTTTTTTTTTTGTTCTTTTTTTGGGACAGAGTCTCACTCTGTCTCCCGGGCTGGAATGCAGTGGTGCTATCTTGGTTCACTGCAACCTCCACCTCCCAGGTTCAAGCAATTCTCCTGCCTCAGCCTCCCAAGTAGCTGTGATTACAGGCACCCACCACTATGCCCAGCTAAATTTTTGTGTTAGCTGCAGGCATTTTTCCAGACCTGGGTCTGCAAGCAGGACATGATTTTTAATTTGGGTGCATACAACCTTGGCAATCCAGCTGCTTAGTTGCACAGGCATTTTAGTCTTGGGTCAGGGATTTGAGCATCTGCTCTGGAGTGGGCTAGGGACCTCCACAACCAGAACAGTGGAAAGTGCTTCAGTGGTAGGCACTAGAATTGCATTCTCCTCCATAATAGCAGGACAAGAGCTGCTTTTGGCTGTGGTTATAACAATAACCTGGGCAATAACACTTGCAGCAAGGATCAGCTTGATGACCTGAAACTGATCTGCATGTGCTGTTGCTGGATGCCTGACCCAGCTCTCCTGAGATTATGGTGTAATTGGGCTCTCTCCACTTCATGCCCAGGTGGATCTCCAGGTATTTGTAGCACCTGCTCATCTGATTTGACAGCTTGCGTTGCATCATCCTTCCTGGACATAAATTGTGATGCACCAGGACCCTCTTCACTTCTTCTCAGAAGGTCTCCAAGCATTCAGAGCACCAGTTCATCTGGATCAGCAGCCTAAGCCACCTCATTCTTCTTGTGCAAAGATCCTGGTGCAGGGAGACCCTCTATGCTATACACCCAAGCATTTCACCAGGCATTCTGCTCATGGATAGAAAGAATTAGTATCATTAAAATAACCTAATTGCCCAAAACAATCTATATATTCAATGCTCTTCTATGGAACTATCAATGTTATTTTTCACAGAAAATGCTAAAATCAATATAGAAAATAAGAGTCAAATAGCCAAAGCAATCCTAAGCAAAAAGAATGAAGTCAGAGGTCTCACATTACCAGACTTCAAACTATACTATAAGGCTACAGTAACCATAGAAGCATGGTATTGATATAAAAACAGAAACATAGGCAAGTGGAATAGAATAGAAAATCCAGAAATAAAGTGACACACATACAGCCATCTAATATTTGACAAAGCTGACAACAATGAGCAAGGAGGAAAGAACTTCCTATTCAATGAATGGTGCTGGGACAGTTGACAAGTCACATGCAGAATGAAACTGAGACTTCCACCAAGATGGCCAAATAGGAGCAGCTCTGGAGCTCAGTTCCTAGAGAGAGCAACACAGAAGGCAAGTGATCTCCGCATTTCCAACTGAGGTACAAGGTTCATCTCAATGGGCCTGGTTGGACAGTGGGTGTAGCCCAAGGAGGGCAAACCAAAGCAGGGTGGGGTGTTTCCTCACCTGGGAAGTGCAAGGGGCTGGAAAACCTCCTCTTTGACCCAAGGTAGGCCATCGTGGACTTTTCAGGACACTCCAGCACTCCGGCTCAGATACTGCACTTTCCCCACGGTCTTTACAGCCCACAGACCAGGATATTCCCACCAGTTCCCACAACACCAGCACCGCAGCTCTCCAGCACAAAACTGGGCCAGCACCTAGAACATCTGTGAGACAGAACCACCCATTTTCCTGAAAAAAAAAAAAAAAAGGGGGGCGGGAGGCAGAGAGCCAAGTGATCTGACTTGAGAGGTCCCACCCTCACAAAGATCAGCAAACTGAAACCCACTGACTAGAGATTTTCACAGCTAGCATAGCAGTTTGAGCTCAATGTGAGACAGTGGAGCTCAGTGAGGGGAAGGGCATCCGCCGTTACTGATGCAGCTCTAACCTTGCCTGTGTAGACGAAATTGCAAGGAAGTTTACACAGCAGCTGGGCGGAGCCTGCAGCAGCTCAGCAACAATTCTGCAGGCAGACAGTGACTAGACTCCCTCCTTGCTGGGCAGGGCATCTCTGAAAAAAAGGCAGCAGCTAGTCAGGGACTTATAAATAAAGCTCCACCTTCCCAGGATAAAGCACCTGGGAAAAGGGGCAGTTGTAAGTTCCACTTTAGCAGACTTAAATGTCCCTGCCCAGCAGCTCTGAAGGGAGCAATGGCGCACCCAGCATAGCACTTTAGCTCTGATAAGGGACAGACTGCCTCCTCATGTAGCTCCCTGACCCCCATATATCCAAAGAGACACCTCATACAGGAGAGCTCTGGCTGACATCTGGCGGATACCCTTCTGGGATGAAGCTACCAGAGGAAGGAACAGGCAGCAATACTTGCTGTTCTGCAGCCCCCACCAGTGATTCCCAGGCAAGTGGGTTCTGGAGTGGACCTCTAACAGTCCTACAACAGAGGGGCCTGACTGTTAGAAGGAAAACTAAAAAACAGAAAGAAATAACTGCAACATCAATGAAAAGGATGTACACTCAGAGACCCTATCTGAAAGTCATCAGCTACAAAGACCACAGGTAGATAAATCCATGAAGATGGGAAGAAACCAGTGTAAAAAGGCTGAAATCACCAGAAAACAGAATGCCTATTTTCTTCCAAGGGATCACAACTCCTCACCAGCAAGGGAACAAAACTGGATGGAGAAAGAGTTTGATGAATTGACAGAAGCTGACTTCAGAAGGTGGGTAATAACAAACTTCTCTGAGCTAAAGGGGCATGTTCTAACCCAATACAAAGTAACTAAGAACCTTGAAAAGATGTTAGACAAAAGGCTAACTAGAATAAACAGCTTAGAGAAGAATATAAACCATTTGATGGAGCTGAAAAACACAGCACAAGAACTTGGCGAAGCATATACAAGTTTCAATAGCCGAATCAATCAAGCAGAAGAAAGGATATCAGAGATCGAAGATCAACTCAGTGAAATAAAACAAAAGGCAAGATTAGAGAAAAAAGAGTAAAAAGAAATTAACAAAACCTCCAAGAAATATGGGATTCTGTCAAAAGACCTAATTTACATTTGATTGGTGTACCTAAATGTGACAGGGAGAATGAAACAAAGCTGGAAAACACTCTTCAGGGTATTATCTAGGAGAGCTTTCCCAACCTAGCAAGGCAGGCCACATTCAAATCCAGGAAATACAGAGACCACAGAGATATACCTCAAGAAGAGCAACCCCAAGGCACATAACTGTTAGATTCACCAGGTTTGAAATGAAGGAAAAAATGCTAAGGGCAGCCAGAGAGAAAGGTCAGGTTACCCACAAAGGGAAGCCCATCAGACTCACAGCAGATCTCTAGACAGAAACCCTACAAGCCAGAAGAGAGTGGGGACCAATATTCAACATTCTTAAAGAAAAGAACTTGCAACCTAGAATTTCATATCCAGCCAAACTAAGCTTCATAAGTGAAGGAAAAACAAAATCCTTTATGGATAAGCAATTGCTAAGCAATTTCATCACCGCCAGGCCTGCCTTACAAGAGCTCCTGCAGAAAGCACAAAACATGGAAAGGAACAACCAGTAGGGCCAGCCACTGCAAAAACATACCAAATGGCAAAGACCGTAGACACAGTGAAGAAACTGCATCAACTAATGGGCAAAACAGCTAGCTAGTATCAAAATAGCAGGATTAAATTCACACATAACAATATTAACCTTAAATGTAAATGGGCTAAATGCCCCAGTCAAAAGACACAGACTGGCAAATTGGATACAAAGTCAAAACCCATCAGTGCGCTGTATTCAGGAAACCCATCTCATGTGCAAAGACACACATAGACTCAAAATAACAGGATGGAGGAAGATTTACCAAGCAAATAGAGAGCAAGAAAAAGCAGGGGTTGCAATCCTAGTCTCTGATAAAATGGACTTTAAGCCAACAAAGATCAAAAGAGACAAAGAAAGGCATTACATAATGGTAAAGGGATCAATGCAACAAGAAGAGCTAACTATCCTAAATATTTACGCACCCAATACAGGAGCACCCAGATACCTAAAGCAAGTCCTTAATGACTTTCAAAGAGACTTAGATTCCCACACAATAATAATGGGAGACTTTAACACCCCACTGTCAATATTAGATCAATGAGACAGAAAATTAGCAAGGATATCCAGGACTTGAACTCAGATCTGGACCAAGCGGACCTAATAGGCAACCACAGAACTCTCCATCCCCAAATCCACAGAATATAAATTCTTCTCAGCACCATATCACACTTACTCTAAAATTGACCACATAATTGGAAGTACATCACTCCTCAGCAAATGCAAAAGAATGGAAATTATAACAACCAGTCTCTCAGACCACAATGCAATCAAATTAGAACTCAGGATTAAGAAATTCACTCAAAACCACACAACTGCGTGGAAACCGAACAACCTGCTCCTGAGTGACTACTGTATAATGAAATGAAGGCAGAAATAAAGATGTTCTTCAAAACCAATGAGAACAAAGACACAATGTCCCAGAATCTCTGGGACACATTTAAAGTAATGTCTAGAAGGAAATTTACAGCACTAAATGCCAACATAAGAAGCAAGAAAAGATCTAAAATCAACACCCTATTGTCACAATTAAAAGAACTAGAGGACTAAGATCAAACAAATTGAAAAGCTAGCAGAAGACAAGAAACAACTAAGATCAGAGCAGAACTGAAAGAGATAAAGACATAAAAACCCTTCAAAAAATCAAGGAATCTGGGAGCTGGTTTTTGAAACGATCAATAAAATAGACTACTAACCAGACTAATAGAAAAGAAAAGAGAGAAGAATTGAATAGATCCAATAAAAAATGATAAAGGGGATATCGCCACTGATTCCACAGAAATGCAAACTACCATCAGAAATTATGCAACATCTCTATGCACATAAAACAGTAAATCTAGAAGAAATGGATAAATTCATGGACACTTACACCCTCCTAAGGTTAAACCAGAAATAAGTTGAATCCCTGATAGACCAATAACAAGTTTTGAAGTTGAGGCAGCAATTAGTAGCCTACCAACCAAAAAGAGTCCAGGACCAGAGGAGTTCACAGCCGAATTCTACCAGAAGTACAAAGAAGAGCTGGTGCCATTCCTTCTGAAACTATTCCAAGCAATACAAAAAAAGGAAATCTTCCGTAACTCATTTTATGAGACCAACATCATCCTGATACCAATACTTGGCAGAGGTACAATTGATAAAGAAAATTTCAGGGCCGGGCGCGGTGGCTCAAGCCTGTAATCCCAGCACTTTGGGAGGCCAAGGCGGGTGGATCATGAGGTCGAGAGATCGAGACCATCCTGGTCAACACGGTGAAACCCCATCTCTACTAAAAATACAAAACATTAGCTGGGCATGGTGGTGCGTGCCTGTAATCCCAGCTACTCAGGAGGCTGAGGCAGGAGAATTGTCTGAACCCAGGAGGCGGAGGTTGTGGTCAGCCGAGATCGCACCATTGCACTCCAGCCTGGGTAACAAGAGCGAAACTCCGTCTTGGAGAAAAAAAAAAAAAAAAAGAAAATTTCAGGTCAATAGCCGTGATAAACATTGATGCAAAAATCTTCAATAAAATACTGGCAAACCAAATCCAACAACACATAAAAAAGCTTATCCAACAGGATCAAGTTGGCTTCATCTTGGGGTTGCAAGGCTGGTTCAACATACGCAAATCTATAAATGTAATCCATCACATAAACAGAACCAAAGACAAAAACCACGTTATATCTCGATAGATGCAGAGAAGGCCTTTGACAAAATTCAACAGCCCTTTATGCTAAAAATTATCAGTAAACTAGGTATCAATGGAATGTATCTCAAAATAATAGAAGTTATTTATGACAAACCCACAGCCAGCACCATACTGAATGGGCAAAAACTGGAAGCATTCCCTTTAAAAACTGGCACTAAGCAAGGGTGTCTTCTCTCACTACTCCTATTCAACACAGTATTGGAAGTTCTGGCCAGAGCAATCAGGCAAGAAAAAGAAATAAAGGGTATTCAATTAGGAAAAGTGGAAGTCAAATTGTCTCTATTTGCAGACAACATGATTGTATACAAGATCCCATCATCTCAGCCCAAAATCTCCTTAAACTGATAAGCAACTTCAGCAAAGTCTCAGGATACAAAATCAATGTGCAGAAATCACAAGCATTCCTATACACCAAAACAGACAGAGAGCCAAATCATGAGCAAACTCCCATTCACAATTGCTACAAAGAGAATACAATACATAGGAATACAACTAACAAAGGATGTGAAGGACCTCCTCAAGGAGAACTACAAACCACTGCTCAAAGAATTAAGAGGGGACACAAACAGATGGAAACACATTCCATGCTCATGGTTAGTAATAATCAATATCATGAAAATGGCCATACTGCCCAAAGTAATTTATAGATTCAATGCTATCCCCATCAAGCTACCATTGACCTTCTTCACAGAACTGGAAAAAAAAATCTTAAATTTCATATGGAACAAAAAAAGAGCCTGCATATCCAAGATAATCCTAAGCAAAAAGAATAAAGCTGGAGGCATCACACTACCTGAGTTCAAACTACACTACAAGGCTACAGTAATCAAAACAGCATGGTACAGGTACCAAAACAGAGATATAGACCAATGGAACAGAACAAAGGCCTTGGAGGCAATGCTAAACATCTACAACCATCTGATTTTTGACAAAAACAAGCAATGGGGAAAGGATTCCCTGTTTAATAAATGGCGTTGAGAAAACTGGCTGGCCATGTGCAGAAAGCTGAAACTGGACCCCTTCCTTACACCTTATACAAAAATTAACTCCAGATGGATTAAAAATGTCAACATAAGATCTAACACCATAAAAAAACCTGGAAGAAAACGTAGGCAATACCATTCAGGACATAGGCATGGACAAAGACTTCATGACTAAAACACCAAAAGCAATGGCAACAAAAGCCAAAATAGACAAATGGGATATAATTAAACTTAAGAGCTTCTGCACAGCAAAAGAAACTATCATTAGCATGAACTGGCAACCAACAGAATGGGAAAAATTTTTGCAATCTACCCATCTGACAAAGGGCTACTCTCCAGAATCTGCAAAGAACTTAAACAAACTTACAAGAAAAAAGCAAACAACTCCATCAAAAAGTGGGCAAAGGATATGAATAGATACTTTTCAAAAGAAGACATTTATGAGGGCAACAAACATATGAATAAATACTCATCATCCCTGGACATAAGAGAAATGCGAATTAAAACCACATTGAGATATCATCTCATGCCAGTTAGAATGGTGATCATTAAAAAATCTGGAGACAACAGATACTGAAGAGGATGTGGAGAAACAGGAATACTTTTACACTGTTGGTGGGAGTGTAAATTAATGCAACGATTGTGGAAGGCAATGTGGCAATTCTATCTATTAATAAGGCCACAAAAAGGAGTAAAGAATGAAAGAAGTTATACTAGGTAAATAGTAATAAACATAGGTTGACATAATAATCTTAACTGTAGACTTGGAGGTAGCACTCTTTATCAAAAATAAAGAGGATCCCTACATTTTGATTAAATGTTTATTTTGCCATCAAGAGATAATATTTATATGCACGTGATAATATTTAATAACATACAGAGCACAAATTAAGAAATTTTCAAGGAGCAATAGATAAATCTACTATAATATTAAAATATTTTTAAAAACATAGTCTTTTCAGATTAGCCAGTTGTTTAAAAAGTCTCCAAGGATATAGGAAACTTAAATGTCATAATTATCAACCTTGAGCTAATGGATGAGAGGAATTGTCCCTGTGTGTGTGTATTGGTGGTATGAAGTGTATGTATTGGTGGTACGAAGTATATCCACATACTCAAAAACCTATGCTTCACATATCTGAAAATGCTATTTTAACGTCTATGTTAAAATTAATGAAAATATTATTGAATATTAGAAATATTAGTTCTACCTCCAAGTCTACATTTTTTTAATCAGAGAGCCCACTTGGAAAAAAAAATCCAATCTAGTGATTTTTTTTTTTTAATTTAGAAACTCCAGTCCATTGCCATTAATTTTGAGTATTAATGTAATTGGATTTGTTTCTATCATCTTATTTTATGCATGCTTTTTCCTTTTTTCTCATGTTTTGCCCTTTTAAAATATTTGATTAGTTAGGGATTTATTTCCTTTTACTTCATATTTTTCCCCCTCTGTCCTGTTTTGGAAGTTTCCTAATAGATTTCTATTATAACGGTGTTTGTCCTGAAATTAAATACTCTACCTGCTTTATTTCATCCAAAGTTAGTCGTATGTTTATTTTCTCTTTCTGAACATAAGAATCTAGGGATGTGATGATTCTTATCATTCATACATGACATACACTGTTTATTGCAGAATTTTAGTTCTAGATTTCAAATAGATAATCAAGGTTTGTTTAGACTTATCCACATGGGTAACATTTTTTCTCAATATTTCTTATTGCATTCCAGACATTCTTTTATGGTTTATTGTTTTCCTACCCAAATTTTATTTTTTAAAAAATTACTCTAGTAAAGGTAGTGAATTAATATTAGTGTTACTGGATATACAATTCCAACTTGGTTTCTTTTAACAATTTGAAATGTTACACTCTCCTCTTTCTGTGGATTAAAGTTAGCAGTTAGTCTAACTTTCATGCCTTTGACTTAAACTGGCTTATTCTTCTGTTATAGTTTAATAATGTTTCCTTGCTATTGATGTTTTCCTATGGCACTGTAGTTTTACTATAATTTATTTTGTTTATGTGTGTCTTTGTCTTTCTACTTAGGATTCACTAAACTGCTGCTATCTCTTTGTGTAATGCCTTTTGATAATCTGTTCTCCTTTTTATTTCTAGAATTGTAATAAAGCATTGTATCAGACCTACTAATCTATCATGTATTGCCAAGAGATGAAAATAACTTCATGACCCATCTCCTTATTCCTCCTTTATATTTTCTATCTTACTATATTTTAGCACTCTTCTATATTTAATGTCTTTACATTGCCCTTTCAATTCTTGACTTTTCTCTCTAACGCTAGTTGATGTTTAATATATTCAATGTAATTCTAATTTAAATTATCATATTTTTATTTCCATAATTTCTGATCTTTTACCTAATTTACCTGACCATTTTTAAACAAGTTCTTCCTTCTTACTGATATTTATTTTGTTTCTTTTTAAGAATATAATACATATAAAATTGTTTTACATTCTATATTGGTACCAGTAGTCTTTTGCATGTGATTATATTGTTTGATGTTTCTCCTGAGTTTTCTTTATAATACCATTAATTTTTATGTGATTTGTGATTTTTTATTGTGAGTTCAAATTCACTGGTCTATATTTGTTGGAAATATTTAAAACCTATGTTGAGAGAGCATTCCTCATGGACATTTGTCTAGAGGTATTACCAATCCAGAACTTTAAAGTCCAGCCTAACGCGTTTTATACCACGACGGTTGTCTGAATTATATCTCTAAACCTGAGTGAGAGTGGGCTTATGACTGCGAAGTTTTAAAGGAATTTTCTTTTTTCTTCCTCTCAGAACCAAGGCCAACAACTTCATAACATGCCTCTGAAAAACATGCTTTTCTCTAGTTCACCCACTGATGTGTTGCATCTTAGGAATTTCAGATCTTGAGGCATTTCCAATCTGATTGTCAAAATTACTTGGGCCCCAGAATTTATTCCCCGTGACTCTGTTTGTACCTTTTTAAAACCTAAGCTCTGGGCCACCAGATATCAGCAGATGCCTCTAGGCAAAAAATCATCCTTCTCCAGTATTTTAGACATTTCACTCACATAAGTATTATTTTAGAAATTTAATTCTCTGTTCTGCTGATAAAGTCACTCCTATTCATCCTTCTAAAATTATTCTAAGTGTTGAAGAAGATTTTAAAAATTATCCAGCCTGGCTAAAGCCCCTCCTCTGTTATTCCATAGCAAGCATGAATTCATTATAACTTAGTACACAGTATAATTTGTTTCCTCCTCCGTTTATTCACTTTTCTCTTAATAGTGAGCTCCTGTAAGCCATCTACTATGGTTCAATCAGTGTTTTCAAATGGCTCAATCTACCTTGTTTTAATAATGGTTTATATCTATGTGTAACTAAGTATACACACACACACACACACACACACACACACACACACACACACACACACAGACACATACACTGTGATTTGTTACATATATCATACTATTGCCCACTTCTAATATATTTTCTAGGACCATGTTTACCCTTTCACTGAGCAAAATTTTTTCAGTAACTATGCTAGATCCCTTCAAAATACCTCAACTTAAGTTTAAATATCAAAAATGTAAAAAGTTGTAGAAGTTCTCAAGAAAGTCCTATTATTCACTTCTAGCTTCTTCAGGAATCTTGAGTTTTTTCAGTTTCCCATACATACCATGATAGCTTTTGCTTAAGGACAAAATTGCTACTAACTTATAGGATATATTTGTGCAAGTTAGAGAAAGACCTGTTATCTGTACAGAATTAGACAGAGGAAGAACCTCTAGGAATAGGAAGCCCCAAGAGCCCATCACTTGCTTGTGAAAGTTGTCTGTTTGAATAAAAAGAAAGAAAGAAAGAAAGAAAGAAAGAAGAAAGAAAGAAAGCACTTTTTCCTCAAAGTAGATGTGTCTGCATATTAGTCTCCCCTTCATCAACTTGTGCTCAACTGGGATCAGGATGTACAAAGATATATATTAGGTATCTAAGTAGGGACATTGAATAGGCAGTCTGATACAAGCCTCTCCAGCTTGAAATGGTCCTAGGTAGAGATACATCTTTGGGATATATCAGATTATAAATATTGTATCCATTTAAACGTTATCCCCACCAAGAAGACTCTCCTTGCACCTGAAATACGAGGCAACTGAAGAACAGAAGAAACAACAGGACATTGAGATATGGAGGAAATCTTAGAAATCAGAGTTGATTTCTATGACCACTCACCACACAGCCTCTGGAGTTGAGAATTTTGTTATAAACGCAGATGAAAAACTAATCACTAATATCTTTAGCGTTATGCTGTAAGCAAAATAGGCTTCCATCTTGGGCACACCTCCGTCACAATTGTCATTTCACTGTGAGGTTACGTGTTTACTTACATATATATATATATTTTAAATTTACCAGTTTACTGTGCCAAATTATCTTGCACACCACTAATAGTGCACATTCCTCACTTTATGAAATACTGAGCTGGATGATTTTCCAACCCAGCCTGGAATTCAAGGGTCTAGTGAATGGTATGGATTAATTTGAATTCGGATAAGAAAAGGAGGCTTCCTGGATGCAATGGGAATTGTTAGTAAAGACATGTGCTTGGAATAGTAAAGCCATGAGCTCTAAATTTTCTTGGACAGCCTGCCTAAATTCTAGCACAGAGATTGTCAAATGTTTAAGTCAATAAATATTTATAGTATGAATTAAGTTTGCCAAGAGGCTTGGCCTGAGTTAGATGTCTCTGTACATTATTTTACACCATAAATTGTGGTCTGCTGGATACAACCATGTGATCAGTTTTTATATTCATAGTGCTAGTCAGCATTTGATAAGGCACTCAACATGAGCCTATTGTGCGGCTGCTATTACTCACTAATATAAAGGTTGCTTATGGCAGCTGGGCATGGTAGCTCATGCCTGCAATCCCAACACTTTGAAAGGCTGAGGTGGGTAGGTCACTTGAGGTCAGGAGTCAGAGACCAGCCTGGCCAACATGGTGAATCTCTCTCTATTAAAAATACAAAAATTACCCAGGCGAGATGGTGCATACCTGTAATTCCAGCTACTCTTGAGGTTGAAGCAGAAGAATCACTTGAACCCGGGAGGTGGAGGTTGCCGTGAGCTGAGATCGTGCCACTGCACTCCTCCCCCACCTCCCCCAAAAAAGATTGCTTATGGGAATGTAGTCAGGATTTTATGATAGCACCATTAAGGGAGGGCATTTCCCCATATAGTGTAACACCTTCAAAGAACACAAAAATAAATCTTAAACATCCTCAGTGCTTGCTTACTCAATAGACAGAAGATTCATAAATCCAGTGAGTCATCCTATACCTGGCCCTGTACTGTCTCTCATGGGTAGGAAACTTGTTTGCACAGTTAGGCTTTCTAGGGAACAGGGGACAGCTTGCATTTTTGGTTCCTGCTCATTTTCAGCAACTGAAGTCTTTCCAAACAGCAGTTAATGAGAATTTCAGAGACATGGGACTGTCATGAGAAAGCTGTATAATCCAATAAGCCACTTGAGCCAAAATTTTAAGCATGCAAGTGGCACATTAGTCTTTAAGGGGTAACCACTTCATCCAAGATAACCCAGGTGGCATCTTCCCATACTTCAGGGTGAGGCATAAAATGGGAGACCCAGTATTCTCACATTCTTAGCTGCAAAGCACATTGGAATTCTTTGTTTTTTATTCAGCTGTTAACCTAAGAAAATATTTAACTCTTTATTTTTGAGATGGAGTCTTGCTCTGTTGCCAGGCTGCAGTGCAGTAGCACAATCTCGGCTCACTGCAACCTCTGCCTCCTGGGTTCAAGCTATTCTCCTGCCTCTGCATTCAGAGTAGCTGGGACTACAGCTGTGCACCACCACACCCAGCTAATCTTTGTATTTTGAGTACAGACAGGGTTTCACTATGTTGGCCAGGATGGTTTCCGTCTCTTGACCTCATGATCTGCCCACCTTGTCTTAGCAAAGTGTTGGGATTACAGGCGTGAGCCACCGGTCCTGGCCCATATCTAACTCTCGATGAATCTGTTTAGTGAACCAAGGAAGACACTAACTAGATAGCAACTGCTCATTTTTTAAATATACAAATAATCTCATGTTTGGGTTTAAGATACTTGTTTCCAAGTCCCAGATTTTTCATTAATGTACTCTGTGACCTTAGGCTACTTCCTGATTCTTCTGGGCCTCAGTATACCTATCATAAAAGAAATTAGAGGATCAAAACAACAACCTCAAAACAAAAATGAGATTGAAGGATTCAGTAGTCACTAGGATTATTTCTGTTTCAAAGATATGTGGTACTGGAGTTTGGCTGACATCCTATAAGCATTTTATGGGCTATAAACATCTAGGAAGGCTACTTTTAAAAACTGATCTTCTGTGAATATGAATTCTCAAAGATAATCTCTGATTTATGCCCAAAATATGAGAAGAGCTCACTGACATAAAAGCAAACCTTGAGAAAGCAATGAGGAGGATGGAAATGGTATACTGGGATATTACCCAGCTCAGCGATCGGAGCCCAGCCCTCACTTCAAAGCTTTACGTGTGAAAAAAGAAAAAAAAAAAGATCAATACATTCAAAAAGCCCTTTGTAAAATAATACAAGAGAAGTCTAACAGCTTTGTAGGGAATAAATGAAAGGAGGGAAAGACTAAATAGACTTGAGAATTTTAGAGGAGCATGAATCATAGCTTAATTATAAATGGCTGAATATTCATCTTGGATTCTCCCATTTCTTCACTCTGTGACATGGAGTGAGTTGATTGGCAAGCTTCATAGACATGAGACCTGCGAAGTCATATAAGATCCTATGTGTAGAAGGACCTCATGCCTAATTTTATGTTCTGCTACTGCTAATCTCGAAATGCTCAATAATTTTTGAACAAGGGGCCATACATTTTCACCTTTCACTGGTCCTTGAAAATTATGTTGCCAGACATGAGTATAACTTCTCATTTTTTGTTCAATGAAGGAAGTGAGAATTGTTTTCCCTTTAGGCTTTTTTTTTAAATTTATTTTTATTTTTATTATACTTTAAGTTCTGGGGTACATGTGCAGAACTTGCAGGTTTGTTACATAGGTATACGTGCCATGGTGGTTTTCTGCACCTGTCATCTACATTAGGTATTTCTCCTAATGTTATCCCTCCCCCAGTACCGGTACTTCACCCCACGACAGGCCCTGGTGTGTCAGGTTCCCCTCCCTGTGTCCATGTGTTCTCACTGTTCAACTCCCACTTATTAGTGAGAACATGCTGTGTTTGCTTTTCAGTTCTTGTGTTACTTTGCTGAGAATGATGGTTTCCAGCTTCATCCATGTCCCTGCAAAGGACATGAACTCATCCACTTTATGCCTGGATAGTATTCCATGGTGTATATGTGCCACATTTTCTTTATCCAGTCTATCGTTAATGGGCATTTGGGTTGGTTCCAAGTCTTTGCTGTTGTGAACAGTGCTGCAATAAACATAACCTGTGCATGTGTCTTTATAATAGAATGATTTATAATCCTCTGAGTATATATCCAGTAATGGGATTGCTGGGTCAAATGGTATTTCTAGGTCTAGATCCTTGTGGAATTGCCACGCCATCTTCCACAGTGATCGAACTTTTCTAAAATTTGGCTTCTTTATCTACAAAATGAGAAGGGTCATACTTATAGTTCCGGTTCCTAGTGAGGATTAAGTGAGATAATTATGAAAGCTCCCAATGAGCTCAGTGCATGAAGTATTTGCTAAGTAAATGGTTAAGTCTTACTCTCTATCTTGATCCATTTCTCTACTTAAATCTAACTGTTCTCTTTAAAAGGAGCCATAAGATTAAGAGGTTTTTTTTTTTTTTTTTTTTCTCCTCAGTTTGTTTTTACAGACTAGTGCAGTCCAAATGTGGAAGTATAAAACCATCTTGAATAAAAGCTGGTTTTGGCCAGCTCAGAAATATTAAATACAGTAAAATCTCTCATGTGTTTATAGTTGGTGTTGGGGCTTTATATGGACTGATAGTTCTGATAAGGCTTCTGAGAATTTCAACAGGACACTGCATTTCAAACAGAACAACATGCCCCCATCAATAATGAACATTGAGTTTAACCTCCATACCCACCACGTCTTTTCTAGACAAAAAAAAAAAAGCCCTAAATGGCCAATATCTTACTTCAATAAATCTTCTAATGTTATGGGGAAAATATGAGTTGTTACTATGGAAAAGTCACATTATTTATTTCCCTTGAACTCTCTATTCTCAACATACTAGTTTTTTGTTGTCACTTTTTTTTTTTACAATATGTCATTTTTTAAATTGCATTTTTGCAAATCAAAACTACATTGAGATACCACTTCACACCAGTTAGAATGGTGATCATTAAAAAATCTGGAGACTAGTTTTTAA
Organism: Saimiri boliviensis; assembly: GCF_048565385.1. NCBI lineage: Eukaryota > Metazoa > Chordata > Mammalia > Primates > Cebidae > Saimiri > Saimiri boliviensis. The sequence continues at coordinate 208,231,883 of NC_133450.1, read as the reverse complement.
AGAATCCAAGTTCTTCAATTTCAGAAGATGGCTTCTCTCTTCATCTTCTTCAGAAGAGATTTTAATGAATATCTTTCGTTGTTTGATTTCCTGTTCCAACTTACACATTTTTTTATTTAAAACAAGTTGACATTATCATTTTATGATTATTATATTATGCCTGAAATGCGTGCAATGTAGCCAAGCAGACATGTCAAGTAGGCTATCACATACACATGTCTAGAATGCAAATGAAGAGTCTAGGCTGAATATACAAATGTGGGTGTAGCTGAGAGAGGAGTTGAGATCTTGAAAAGTTCAACTGCCTAATAAGAAAGACAGTAAGAGAGCACATAAAAGGAGAGGAAGAAAAAAATAAGGGAGAGAGAAAGGAACAAAGCAGAAAAAAAAGAAGCCCTGAAAAAGAACTGCATTCTCTAAACAAAGCAGAGGTATATGAGGAGAGAATGAGATAAAGCAGCCATCAAGATGAGAACAAAACCGGGCCAGTGTGGAGTATTTAGAAAGATATGAAGGGATGGGACTCAGAACACAGGTGAAAGGTTGGGTCTTTGAAAGTTTGAGGGATCCATTGTGTCTTGTGGCAGGTAGCGAAAGAGAAAAGGAAGACGGAGTGACAGACACAGCAACGTGGAAGTGCTGTAATAAAAATCTGGAAAAAGTACTACTAAGCACACAGGGAAAAGGGTTACTAAACTCTATGAGAAAGGGCAGACAGGACAGGATGAGAGAAGCAACACAGACGATGAGACATTTGACCTGCCTTTCAAAAGATTAGTGTGTGTTAAGCCAATGTCTTTGCCAGATTAGGCAAATAAAAAGATCATGTTGTGCAATATTGGGGTCATACTTATACTACAATTTTATCTGTTGTTCACTTGAGGTTTAAATTATACAGGCAGCCCTGCATTTTATCTGACAATCCTTTAGGCAGAAAAGATAGGAAGAAAGCACTCCTTCAGAGGATAGAGCAAAATAAAAGTGTGAGCTTTGGCAATACATACTCTGTCTAGGGAATCCCAGATACCTTTGCAATAAGCAGACTAGGAAGTTGTTGCAAGTGATAAGCCTGCATATCATGGAATGAAAACATATGCTTGTTAAATACATCTCATGTGCCAGTCCCTCTTCCAGGCAATGCATGTAAGATCACTGAATTACAGAAAAATCATAGATAAGGAAACAGAGGTTCAGAGAATAAAAACAACCTGCTCAAAGTCACACAGAAGGTTGCTGGCACACTTGACAACTCCAATCCCTAGATCAAGTCTTCCTCTGCACCAGCATTTAAACAATCAGAATAAATTGCAGTTTCTCCCAACAAGATCAAGGACCCATATGCAGAGGTACACTACGGTCTTCACTGATTGAGCACTCAGTATCTGGAGAAGTTGCCTTGTGTTTATCTAAGTCTTCTTTCATAATTCTCTGGATACTTCAAAGAATAAAATTGCCACCTTCACTGAAGCATGTACACACACATCTTCTTCTCTAAATGTTCACATTTCTTTGGACAGTCTTATCCTGTTTATTATAAAAGCAAACAACTTTGAAGACCTAAATACAAATAGGCTCTTTAAAGGTTTAAGCATGTTTTTCCCCCTTCAGATTTATGCATGTGTATACTCATGGTTTCCAAGCTTTGGCCACTGCCCCAGGGAATAAGCCAGCTTGTTTTGGCTACGGTTTGGGGACAGCATAATTGAAACATTGCTTAGATAAATGACACAGAAGTCATAGTGATATCATGACTTTGCCATGAAGCTGTTGCAAAGAAGTCCATTTAAGTCATTGAAAGAAATACTTAAAAGGTTACCCTTTATCTTGGGCTTATGAGAAACTGGATTTTTATTATGACCCCATTATTTTAGATAACTTGACTATTGGCACACTTTAGGTCACTTTCAAAAATACATATTTAATGTCTAATGTTTACTATGTACCAGGAGCAGTTTGATGCTAATAATTTCAGAATGAATTAAATATTATGCCTGACATTCCTCTTTTTTCTCCTGATCTTTTTTTTTGCTCCACTAAATTCATCCTCTAATTTTTGTGCCTTTTATCACTGAAAGACAATTTATAATTTGGATGAAATATCCCTTAGTGACCAAATTTCATGAATTCTAAGAAAGTTCACTATGAGTTCTAGGCTTCCTTGAAGATAGTGAAGAGATAGTTGAGTGCAGAGGTAATTTCGAGATAATGTTTTTCTAAATCCTGTGACCAAAATAAGAGACTCTAAGAATTGAAGAATCGTTTTAGTTGTGTAGGAGTTAATTAGATGATCATTATCATCATAATAATTTTTTAAATGTCTGGAGTATTTTGTAGAGTGTTGTGATAAAGATAATAAGAGCATGTTGGGGTGGGTTGCTGAAGAAGTGCTCCTAATTTGGGCTGGGACAGGGAGTAGGGATGAGAATGTATAAGCAAATCTTCCTGAAGGAAGCAATGCCTGAAGAATCATGGAAGATTACTTCAAAGAAAGAACAAAGACTGATATTCTGGGCAGAGATAATCCCATAGACACAGACATAAAAACAGGAGGATGTTTTAAAGTTTCTTCAAGGCCAACTCCACCATTTTACAGATGGAATTACTGGCTGCTAGAGAGGCAATGTGTGCGTGGAATACTTGCCTAATTGCTTGCTCTGTCAGAGCAGAAACCAGAACGCTAGCCTCCTGACTCCAAATCACTAGTTTTCCATCCCAGTGTGAGATCTTTGTTCTTCATGTTTAGACTACATTTCAAGACCTTAGAGCAGAAACCAGAACGCTAGCCTCCTGACTCCAAATCACTAGTTTTCCATCCCAGTGTGAGATCTTTGTTCTTCATGTTTAGACTACATTTCAAGACCTTATTGTTGGTCAAAGTTCTTATAAACATTCCAGTTGCCCCATGCAAAATTCCTCCCCACAGGTTGTATGAGATGTCCAAGACCACCCTCTTTGCTAAATGAAAGACTAATTGAAGTTTGTTATGAGATGAACAAACCATGGAATGTCTCTAACTTTCTGACAAGGTTAGGTCCTGGTTACTGTTATTTGGGAAAATTCTTTTGAGCAAATTTAAATTGACCCAAGTGGGAAATCTAACTGGACCTTGCTTCTTCTCTCTTTCCTTCTCTGTTCACTCCTCTGCTACTTCATCCTCAAATTTTTGTTGATCTTGTCACTTAAAGACAATTTATGTTTTGTGGGATTATCTAATTTAGTTACCATATTGCATGAACTTTAAGAGTTGCATTTGAGTTCTAACCTTCTTTGAGCCTAGGTTAAGAATGCTAGAAGTAGGTTGTTTGACCTCAGGCAAACCGCTTCTTTGGTTTCAGTCATCTTATCTCTCCAGTGAGAGGGCTTGGTCTGGCTAGATGTTCAGATTCCTCCCAACCCTAAAGTTTAATATTTTGTTTTTATAAGTTACCAGCAGAAATATTGAGTGTCTTACAACTTGTTTTCAAAACTTAAATATTTTTCAGGAGTTTAAGAAAGCGCTTATTTCCCAAACATGAGCTTGTTGATGGCTTGGACAATGTTCCCCCTTTGTTCTGTTAAAAAAAAAAAAAAAGTAGCTTTATCCTACCGCTTGAAGGTCTATTTCTTCTTGCAAGGCTTCTTGTTATTGTTCTTGGGTGATTTTTTAATGTTGGTCTCTGTGGCCAAACAAAAACCAAAATAAGGTCAGGCATAATGGCTCACACATGTAATCCCAGTGCTTTGAGAGGCCATAGCAAACAGAAAACTTTAGATGAGGAGTTCGAGACCAACCTGGCCAACATGGTGAAACCCCATCTCACTAAAAATATAAAATGTAGTCAAGTGTGGTGGCAGGCACCTGTAACCCCAGCTACTTGGGAGACTGAGGCAGGAGAATCACTTGAACCCAGGCAGAGGTTGCAGTGAGCCAAGTTAGTGCCACTGCACTCCAGCCTGGGCAGTAGAGTGAGACTCTATCTTAATAAGTAAGTAAGTAAATAAACAAAAAACCCCAAACAACATCTCTACAGTTGTGTGGAAGGAAGCCCATTTGAAACACAACTATTAATATTTCAGCACTTTAAAACAATTCCTCAATTTCCCAAGAATAGTTTGCAATAGTTCCCCCTTTTGTACTGTCTTATGAAAAGTATTCTAAGTAAGCACAGGCTAAAGATGTAAGAGTGTAATCTATATCTTCTGGAGAATTACCGTAAAATGGGATTTTTTTCTTCTTCTCTAATCTTTAAATTTGGCAAATACATTTCCATTTTGTTCCAAAGCCAGGTGGTAAGAATGTGGACATCTTGCCATTCCTGAGCTGTAAAATTACCACTGCCCTTTGGAGAATTGATAACACACTTAAATAAACTCCCTCAGATGGAAAGAAACCCTGCTTTTCCAATGGAAAAATTAGAAAATTATGGGAAAATGTTCACAGTAATCTACTATACAAGCATGCTATAGTGTGGTGGTGACCAATTTCTTCAATTTTATTGCCTCTGACTTCCCACTTTTTCCTTGTGCTCCTATAATAATGTTCTGCATAGAGTTCCCTAAATGCCCTATTGTATGCCATGTCTCTATTTAAGGAAAATGGCAAATGATAGGAACTCTGTTCCATCTTCCAGGCATGTTGGTTCACTTCACCAAATGCACATCCTAGGGAAATCTGGAAGAGCTCTTTTAGATCACTCCTTGTTAGAATCCTTCCCTGACATACATAAATTGAGTTATCATCCTAGCCCCAACTATCATAACAGTTCTTACACTGTACTTAAAACTACTTTTAAGCATCTAGTAAGCTTGGTGGAATCTACATTTGATTCATCAACAAATGAAAACAACAAACAAACCAAACAGTGACAACAGCAAAAACAAACTCAGCATGTGCCCACCCAGGCTCTGAAGAGCACTGGATATTAACAGTGAGTGAGGTAAACCCTATCTAGGTAAATATATCGTCCAAATGCAGAAATGAACAAGATGAATACCTTTAAGCCACGTTGAAATGATTAGTAAGTTAATTTTATCTAGAATAAGATGAAATGTTTTGGCAGGGTATGATATTTTTGTTGGATAATTTAAGAAGATACAGATTTACCTCCATTCAAGGAGTGTCAGGGTTTATTTCAGAGATTGGTGGGTTCATTCTAATTAAAAATGGGGTTCAGGGTAAAGAGAATAGTGTAACTTTCCATTTATTTCAGGATGCCCTATACTGAGTAGGAGGAAGAGTCAGAAGCCTTGAGTTCAAATCCTTGCTTTGCCACTTAATACCATGTTTGACCCAGCTGCCTCTCTAGTAGAAAGGATATGAATAAAAAAACATCTCAAATAAGGGGAAAAATCCAAAGGTCATATGTATTTGAGAGTTGAATTTTCAAACCCAAAATTTCAAGGTACTAGGAGCTTGGAAGAAAAGGTAAGGGAAATTTTCTTGGATAGAGAAAGTCACAGGCCTTTATAATGCATTGCATTTGTATAGGCAGAAAGTAGGAATATGCAGATATAATACATAAGACTGGGCGTGGGCCAAGGCCTTGGTATTTAAGAACAGTGTGACTGTACAGAAGGGTTCACATTGGGAAGGTGAAGCCCTATTTAAATGGAAAAGAAAGATAGGGGCTTGATGCCAAGCTAAGGCATTCATTTGATACATCTTCAATATACCAGTTGATTTCATACATTCCAAATGCCAGTTATGAGACAAGCATGATGCTGAGTGTGAGGGGTGGAACAGGGACAAACAGTGGGAACACAAGAATAAATCAGATGATTTTCCTGTCTCCCACGAATCTCACAGTCCAAGGTGGCAATGCAATTGTCATGTTTTCAGGAAACATTTTAGTGTTTTTCCCAGGCTTAATCTCAGCCCATAGCCATTCCTCAATTAATTTGTGTGAACTAAATATTTCAGCAAATGACTAATATAAGACACAGTTATCAGTCAGAGTCCCAAGTGTTAAGTGAACCAACATTTTAAATAGCAATTTTAACACTCTTTTCCATTTACAAAGCATTTGCTCATCTTCTGCCTTATACAATTCTGTAAAGTAAGGGGTTTCTTTTTTTAATCAAACCCATTTATCACATTATGTAATTGAGAGTCTAAAGAAGTTATATAATTTATTCATCACCCAGCCATGAATTGCAAACTGGAAACCCAGACCCCTAATTTTAAATCCGTTTTTCTTTTTATCAGTCTCTCTGTAGCAGTTAATGGTATGCATCCCCAAAAGGTAGTTTATAGAGGACTTGAGCCCTGCAGTAGTCTCCATAAGGAGATACAAAAGCTGAAGAAAATAGAGAAACTCACAAGTCAATGAGATCGTCCATGCAAGGGTTGCTCAATCACACCTGGCGCCCAATCAGAAGGGCAGGTGATTTTGCTCCTCTGTAGCAGACTGATACATCTTGCAGAGGCTTAAATAGCTTCTTGATGCAGACGCTGTTCATTGTTCCCAAGGAGTCATTCACTTGTTCATTTATGTACTCATTTATTCAGGATGTCTTCCAGCATAGTAAAGCAGGCCAGGACTGAAAGAATGATCTCAGCCTGTCTGTGCCGCTAACCTTGGAAAGAGATCTGGCAGGGATTTCCCTTACCTTGCTGTAACTGCGGATCAGGAGGCCTAGGAGGCAGCCTATCAGAGAGTTGTGGGTCAAGAAGTTCATCCTGGAGATAAGATGGCCCCTCCTGAGGCAAGCACCTGGGCCATCCATGTGTCTGTCTGCTGTCTCAAGCCTTTTCCAGCTCATGTTACTGGGCCTGACTGTTTTCAGTTCAGGAAATGAGAAAATCAGCTCAGATTCCACCTTCCTCGAACTGAGCAGAGTCATTTCTCGTACCATGTAAATTCAATCACATCTTTAAAAAGATCCACTGCTCTCCAATTCAGATATGTGAGTCCCAAAACGACATGTTAATTACGAGGGAAATAGGGACTTCCAAGTCAGAGAACACAGGGTCAAATCTCAATAAAAACTTTGCTCTATGAACTTTAACAAACAATTTAAATGCTACAAGCTTTAGTTTTCTTAACTGAAAAGTAGAGAAGGTATTTACCACACAAGATAGTTGGGAGTATTACATGGAAAATCATGAAGAATAATAATAGCATATTCATTTGTTGTGTGCTAAACCCTGACCTCATTATAATTTCTAGTGGAATCATCAAAGAAATTATTTAACTGGTGAACCTCAGAACTGAAGGGTGATAGGAACTAGGTAAGTGGCAGAACTGAGAGTCCAGAGTCAAACCTGGGTGGATCTGTCTACATTCCTGTTTCTCAGTTTGATATTATATTATCTCCATGTTGTATTCTTTTGCTATTCGCCATTCTTTTTCCAGCTTCCTTTCTCTAGCTTTTCTTTCTACATTAATTAAAACATCATTTGTCACACTTACACCGGAAGACACTGGGCTTCTCATCTGAATCCAGTGCAGCCCAACACCAACGTTTTATGGTCCCACTATTAGTGAATCACTTAACTCAAGTCATGTTACATATTCACCACCAAATGTTAATTTTTATTTCTTTACAACTGCCTCCAAATTGAAGGCTATCTGAGTCTTTTGCCTGTGGATACCGGCAGCTGAGTGGTATAACACTAAGACCTAGGGAGTGTGTAGATGGGTAGACAATTTCCCTGTAACGGAGAGGGGAAGGAAGTGCTGGAGCATGTGGCCACAGAAGGGGTCAGGTGGTATCTAGAATGCTCATTGCGGTTTGCCTGTGTGTAGCTGGTAGTGGTCTTTTCCAACTGCTCTCATTGCTCTTGGTTTGGTCCACAAGTCAACGAAGGTCTGAGCAGGCACGAATAGCAGTCCACCCTCTGAAACACAAATAAAAGAGAATGAAAAGCACTTCTCCATTCCTTTACCCAATTTGGAAAGAGCAAATGGAAACCAACCAGTGAATGTGAACTCTCTAGGTAAAGTTTCTCCGTTTAGAATGACTGTGATGATACTTCACGTCTGTTGTAACCCTTCTGCCAACTCTTGGGACTGCAGTCCCTGATGTTTTCTCAACCCCTTCTATACAGGAAAGCTCATGTCTACCTTTCCCAGAATGTGAATCATCAGTCCTTGGTACATCCTTCCTTTTTACCTGAGAAACTGGTCTTAAGTAATTTCATCATCTTTCTATGCATCCAGACTCACTATCTCACTTGAAAGTGAGGCACAGTGGAGAACAGATATGTATCCTACAGCTATAGGATAAGGGCCTGACAAGGGCTGGATGTAGAGTCAATTGGAACCAGGCTGCCTAAGGTTGATAGTTTCTGTCCCACAAGCCGCAGCATGTCCTGCTTCTTTTGTCTGAAATGCTATTTATTTCTTTCTCCTTCACTAATTTTATTATTCTCCTACCTTTGGCATATAAGGTGTTCAGGTAAAATAAGATTACAGTCTAATCATTGGTAGGTTAGTTTTTAACATGATGAAAGTAAGTCCTTTATGCTACTGTGCACTGGAAATTCTGGTGTTTTTCACAATGTGACCTATAACGGTACTCACTGCCACAAGCTTTAAAATGCTATAATTCATAGTGGCAGAACTGTGGTGATTGATGGTTGTATGGCCCAAGTACATTTAAGATGCTACTTTGTGAAAAGTGATGTGAAATGTGAAAGTGGTGTCAACTTTCAGAGATAGAATTTTAAACCTAGGAAAGCAATTTCAGTTTTAGAATCCTCAAGAGACTCTGTGGATAACCTTCCCCTGCCTTTTTTTTAGCAAATATACATCAATTTATCTACAGCTAAAGTATTTAATAGCAAGCACTGTAAATAAATACAAGATTTAATAAAAAAGTATGCATATTATAGAAAGGATAAAACAGCCAATTACTGTATAAAGCATTGAGACAGATGTTTGTGTGATCTAATTTAATTTGCATCATGATCTATGAAAAAAAATATTTCCCCTACCAATGTGAAAATAGGCTTGAAAAAAGTAAACTATTTGCTTGAAATAACAATGCTCTAGAACTAACCTTTATCTATAAGATCAGAAAAACTATGCTTCTGCCATTTAATAAGATCCAGTATGGATGATGGCTTTTCTCAAGGCCCTCTGTTTTTTCAAGGCCCTTGAATTTATAGCACGTTGTTGGGAACAATAGGGAGGCAGAAAGTTGAGCTGTTTTCCACATGAATACTGTCAGGCAGGGAAGTCACCAGCCAATCTGAAAACAGAAATGGACTTAAGCAAGCCCACCCTTTGGGCAAAGTTTCGTGGGTCTTGTTCCAGAAGGATTTTTATGCACATACAAGAAAACACACATACAGGCAATCCTATGCGTGCTCCTAACTTACACACAAAATAGAATATTATATACACGGATCTGACACTTGTTTGTGTTAGTTAATATGTCTTGGAGATTTTTCTCTTTAAATGTAAACATATCTTAATTCTTTTTATATAGCTACAGAATACTCCATTATACAGATATGTCTTAGTTTGTTTAACTAATGGATGTAGTGTTGCCTTTAATCATTCACTATTACAAACAATGTCAAAACTAATAACTGTAGACCAACATCATTTTGCCATGTGCGCATGTACAGCACTGGGATAGAATCCCAGAGGAGAATTCTGTGGATCAAGAGGTACTTATGTGTTTGTGAACATCATGGGAAATGACAAAATAGGGAGCTCCAACAATTGGTTCTTACAAAATATCATAAGCAGGTAAAAACTGACAGCATTAGTGTTTTCATAATTCTTATATATAAGAAACAATTTATACAACCAAAGGGGTGCTTAATGAAGAAAGAGGCCTCTGAATTCTGAAAAGAAAGCATATGGTGCTTTTGCTTACTCACCATTTCCCTTTCCCCAGCTTGGCAGCAGCCATGGGAATGATGGTCCACATTCCTGGTGTGATTTGATGATGCCAGGGAGCAACAGAGACCTTGTTTTCAAAAACTTGTCCTTGTGCATTTTGACCAGTTTGGTGCTTCCCTGAGGGACCATTGCAGACTCTTGTCTTTATTTCAGCTTCTCAGCCTGGGTGGCACATATCAAAACCATTAAAGATGTTTATTACCAGGCCAGGTGCAGCGGCTCATGCCTGAAATCCCAGTACTTTGGGAGGCCAAGGTGGGTGGATCACCTGAGGTCAAGAGTTCAAGACCAGCCTGGCCATAACCTAGAGGTACCACATTATAATATTCAAAATAGCTAGTTTTCAACGACAACAAAAAAATTATGAGACATAGAAAGAAACAGAAAAGTAAGGCTTATTTTCCAGAAAAAATAAATGGAAAGGAACTCTAAAGCAGCCCTAAAAATGAACAGGCTATGTTACATATTTACCTATGTACTTACATTTACCAGGGTTCTGTTTTTATTTGTTTGATGTATTGCCTAGCGTCCTTTCATTTTCATCTGAAGGACTCTCTTTAACATTTCTTGTAGGGAAGATCTACTAGCAACAGCTTCCTTTAGCTTTTGTCAATCTTTTTGCCTTGATTGTTAAAAGATAGATTTTTGCTGGATATGAAATTCCTGATTGATAAAGTTTTCTTTTTCCTTTTAACACTGTGAATATGTCATCTCATTGCTTTCTGGCCTCCATGGTTTTAGCTGAGATATCATCTACTAATTTTACTGGGTATACCTTGTATGTGATGAGTCACTTCTTTCTTCCGGCTTTCAATATTCTCACATTGTCTTTCTCTTCTGATAGTTTAAAATGTTTTTTTGGTATGAATTTCTTTGTGTTTATATGTTTTGGAGTTTGTTGAATTTCTTAGATGTATAGATGTATTTATCAAATTTGGGAAGTCTGGGGCCACTTTTTTTCTCCTTTTTCTTTCTTTCCTCTCCTTCTAGGATTCCTATTATGTGTATATTTGTACACCTGATGGTGTCCCATAGGTCTCCACAAAATCTTTAATACGTTCTCCACTTCTCCATGCTTTAATAATGCTTTTATATGAGGAGAATCTTTTCAAGGACTTACAAAATCGCTGAGATTTGTTGCTGTATCCAAGCATGCATTAGGATTCCACACCTGGAGAAGCAGAAGTGACAGACAGTAGAATATGAGTCTTCAGGCATCAGCAGACTGTGGTGAAAGCTTTGGGATTTCACAGGCTATGGAGTTGTTAGAGAACTCATCTCAAATCCTCTGGTACTCTGGAGAACGGAGTTATCTTTTCTGATACCTGAGTAACATCAGTATTGCAAGTATCTGACACACAGTAGATGCTAAAAATATTTTTTTAAGTTGAGCAAATAAATGAGAACAAGAAAAAAAAATTGTTACTCAGTAAAATGGACGGAAGATGGGTTGACAAAGGAGAAGAGAAACCCAGCTCTGCTGAGGACTACTATTAAGATAGTTTCTTAAAAATAACTGAAGTCCTTGCCTATGCCTGTGTCCTGAGTGGTATTACTTAGGTTTTCTTCTAGGGTTTTTATGGTGTTAGGTCTTATGTTTAAATCTTTAATCCATCTGTGTTAATTTTTGTATAAGGCATAAGGAAGGGATCCAGTTTCAGCTTTCTGCATATGTCTAGCCATAACTAAAACACCAAAAGCAATGGCAACAAAAGCCAAAATAGACAAATGAGATCTGATTAAACTTAAGAGCTTCTGCACAGCAAAAGAAACTATCATTAAACCAACAACTAACAGAATGGGAAAAAAATTTTGTAATCTACCCATCTGACAAAGGGCTAATATCCAGAATCTACAAAGAACTTAAAGAAATTTACAAGAAAAAAACAAACAATGCCAACAAAAAGTGGACAAAGGATATAATCAGACACTTTTCAAAAGAAGACATTTATGCAGCCAACAAACATATGAAAAAAAGCTCATCATCAATGGTCATTAGAGAAATACAAATCAAAGCCACATTGAGATACCATCTCATGTCAGTTAGAATGGTGATCATTAAAAAATCAGGAAACAACAGTTGCTGGATGGGATGTAGAGAAATAAGAATTCTTTTACAATGTTGGTGAGAGCGCAAATTAGTTCAATCATCGTGGAAGATAGGGTGGCGATTCCTCAAGGATCTAGAACTAGAAATACCATTTAACCCAGTGATCTCATTACTGGGTATATACCCACAGGATTATAAATCATTCTATTATAAAGACACATGCACAAGTATGTTTATTGCGGCACCGGTTATAATAGCAAAGACTTGAAACCAACCCAAATGCCCATCAGTGATAGACTGGATAAAGAAAATGTGACACATATACACTATGGGATACTATGCAGCCATAAAAACAGATGAGTTCACGTGCTTTGCAGGGACATTGATGAAGCTGCAAACCACCATTCTCAACAAACTGACACAAGAGCAGAAAGCCAAACACAACATGTTCTCACTCATAAGTGGGTGTTGAACAATGAGAACACATAGACACAGGGAGGAGAATATCACACACTGAAACCTGTCATGGGATAAGGGGCTAGGTGAGGGATAGCAGGGAGTGGGGGATAGAGGAGGGATAGTATTAGGAGAAATACTTAATGTAGATGATGGGAAGATGGATGCAGCAAACTGCCATGGCATGTGTATACCCATGTAACAAACCTGCATATTCTGCACATGTACACCAGAACTTAAAGTATAATAATAATAAAAAAAAAAAAACTGAAGTCCTAGTATAATTTTCACAGCCCCAGAATAACTCTGGGTGAAAGGAGCTGAACTGCATGAGGTGATAACAGTCAGACAAATGACCTTTTATGTTCTGTTCTTCTATATATTCTGCCCCGTCTTCCTTACCACAATCCTGTCTGTCTCTTCATTGACAGCTTTATTCTTTTTGCCTGTTTTCTCGATGTGCCAGAAGGATGGATACTTTCAGTGAGGGCTCTTTCATTAGCAAGCATAAACTGGCTCAGATTATTCTAGGCTAGGCAATGTGCTTAAAACTGGGAATTCAGAGATGATTGAGACATAGTCCATACCATATAGGAAACTGAATGTACAGGGGGGTGGGGGTGGTGGTGGAGGGATCACATAAGTACACAAACACAATCTCATAAGTACACAATTATTATTCAATGCCTAAGGATTAAAAAAAGTCATGTGTAAATTACTTAAATCTTTATTGAGCACCTAGAGGGATCCAAAATCTGTCCTAGGATGAAAAATTCACTGTAGAAGAATACAACTGTAATCTTTGCATACATGGAGAGTTTTTGCTTTGTGGTCATGGAGGGGTTAGGGAGGACCACACAAAAATCAGAGTGTATTGAGGACTATGAAGGGATTCAGCTTTGTGATATTATGACTAGAGAACAGCAGTGGTCTGATGGAGAAAAAAACTACTTAATGTAACTTCTAATGTAGCTGTGTTAAGCCAAACTTCAAATGAAATTTTAGTAGAAGATGGATAAAGTCCTTGCATTTGTGTTTACAAGAAAATTCAGTTCTATTACTTACTGTTTACAAAACAGTGTAAGTTTCCTTTTCAAACAATATCTGCACCATTATTTTCATCTGATTATCACAGCTAACACATTAGGGTAGTTTAATTGTGAGTATTTAATTCTTAATTTTTCTTCTTTTTGTTTATAATAATTATTTTAAATCTCTTCTTTCCCATCTGTAAATTAAAAACAGGTCAGTGAATACCCACTCACGGTATTTTTTATGACTTCAAATGCATAAGATGAAACATACAAGAGAACACATAGAAGTGGTATTTAATAGATTTCAATAAATTAGAGTTAAATCTAAATCATAAGCAGGGTCAACTGTGTCTTAAAAATTGTAGCTGCTAGATCTTAGTCCCCAGAGATATCTAAACAGAAGTAGCATATGATTTCAAGTCAAAAATACTGCAGAAGGAATTTCTAAGTTGGGTTGGGCCACTAGATTGTAAATTTCAAAGCAAGGATTCACCTGACTTTTCTCTTACATGAATTCCCGGACCTGGTTAGGTGTCTGGTATATTGCAGAAGTAATGGTTAATTTCTTGTGTCAACTTTACTGGGCCATGGGTTATCCAGACTTTTGGTCACATATTATAGCCAAGATACAGAATCAACCTGTTTCCAACAACAAATAAATGTGTAAAGAAAATGTGGTATATATGCACAATGAAATACTATTCAGCCTCAAAGAAGAATGAAACCTGTTATTTGTGACAACATGGACAAACTTGAAAACATTATGTTATGTGAAATAAGCTAGGCACAAAAAGATAAATACTACATGATTGCACTCGTGGAATCTAAAAAAAAAATGATCTCATGGAAGAAAAGAGTAAAATGGTAGTTATCAGGGGCTAGACTAGTTGTCAGGGAAGATTTTGGGGAGATGCTGGTCAAAGGGTACAAAATTTCGGTTAGACAGGAGGGATGAATTTAAGGCTTCTGTTGTATTGACTATAGTTATTAATATATTGCATTCTTGAAAAAACCTAAGAGAGTAGTTATAAAGTATTCTCACCACAAAAATAACAACTATGTGAGTTAATGCATACGTTAGCCAGATTTGGCCATGCTACAATGTATGTGTACCGCAATACATCAAGTTGTACACAGTAAATTTGTATAATATTATGCCAGTGTAAAAAATAAAGTAAAATATAAAACACCAAAAGTACAAAATAATCTTTGGTCATCAACTAATCACTTACTGATGATGTCTTATATATTTGCTTACAATGAAAGAATATTGAGGTGGTTTTTATGCAAGTAGGAGCATTTCCTCTCATAAAACTTTACATGATGTTTCTTAAGTGTCACATTGGAATAGTAGAGCTGTCCCAAAATTTCAAGTAGCCTTATGGAAGCACTTGCTAGAGACTGTATTAATTTTTTTTCTACTTTTACTGCCTCTACAGAAACAATGCTGTGTGTATGCAGAAGCAGCGGGAATATTTTTCCAGGATCTTTCTGTAGGATTCAATATTGCTTCAGAATCTTTATTTGAATTGAGAGTGTAGTTAGATAATTGAAACCAGAACTTGAAATGGCCACTTGCTGTTTTAAGAGACCAGATAATCTAGAGACAGGAGGTTTGGGTTCTTGCCCTGGTTCCACCACTCCCAATTGTTAGATCTTGGATGCAACTCCTCATCTCTCTGAGCCACTGTGTCCCCACCTCTTTACCATGGGCACAAAACTACCCATCTCCCAAAATTGTGAAAATTAACTCACTAATAATCATATTAGAGTATTAATAAAGTTGAAGTAAAAATCAAAGTTATTTATTCAGATGTTTAAGAATTTCACATTAAGGACTCACACTTAGCTTGTGCTTTTTACTCAGAATTAATGGGACTTAATAGAATCAATCTGCATATTATTTTCCCCCTCTTCCAAACTCAGCATATAAATGAGTCTCATCTTTACCTTTGAACATGCTGTTTCTTCTAACAGTTATACTATCCCTAGATCTTTTTCTCTACATAAGTCTTAACCATCCTTTCAATCCAGTTTAAATTCATTGGTAACCCAGAGAAAAAACAAAAATGGGGAAAGAAAGAGATTTGCCCAAGTCTGTACAGTGATTTAGTTACATGTGTTGTTTCACACACTTACCATTGGGTTTTCTGAATTCACTGGCTCTATAGAAAATTTTGAAAAGTAGACTCCAATGGCAAAAAAAAAAATGTTGGACATTTATGAGCTTGGCATGCTGTTGAGCCTCTTGGATAAAACTTACTCTGTAAGATTGTATTATTGTTCTTATTTCTGAAAAATCCAGTTAAAAACTGACGTTTCTCAAAATTGGCATTAAAGAGATTATTATAAAAAATTCCTATTTACTTTCGAGGAAGATTTTGCTATAGAGACCCAGCAGTATAATTTGCAATTAACATTTAAGAATAATAGTCCAAAGCTTAAAGTGGTCATCTCGCCTCAAGATGAAAGCATGTCTCCAAGAAACAGCTAAATTACAAGCTGCATTTTACAACAGTGCCATCCATAAAGGATGCTTACCGGGAATTGTTTCTGTGCAGAACTCAGGGACAGTATGAGTACACTGACAACATTTTCTAAGATAGCACTTCCTGTAACAGGTCAGAAACCTTAGAGCTAGCTCTTTAAGCTGATCAATCATAGGCAAGCTGAATTAAAGTCATTCATATATTACCTTTTGTCCTGATGTCTGGGGGCAAGATTCCTGGTGCAGAAGAAGGAAGCCACTCACCTCTCAAATTACCCTGACCACCACAGAGACTACAGGGAGTCTATTTTGTTCTGAAAGAAGACGAAGTCTGTATCTCATATCAACCTGAAGTCTGGAGAGAGGATGTTATCTGGCTAAGGCCCCAATGTTTGATAAAGTGACAAAAATAAGGCTAAATTCTATATTTTTTTTAAATTCATCTCAGGACCAGAGATATGAAATGTATTGTGTCTTTTCCTAAAATGTGATACGAATTATAATTGTTCCAAAAACTTCAGAAGTTCCCCCTTTTCTCATCATTACATTCCTGCTGCCTGAAAGAATAATCAACTATCCAAAGTTATTATTGAATTGTAACCACAATTCTCTACTTTCAAATCACAAGTTCTCAAATGGTTTCTAACTATGGCCAAGCCTCTGTGACTTTGATTTTGCTCTTCTCTTGACCTGGATCATGCTACCTGGCAAAACCTTTTAAAGATCAACTCAGACATCACGTCTACTTTCTTGTAGCTCCTTAATTTGGTTGATCGTTATTATCGTTATTATCCTTAATGATTGGTTTATATTTATATCAGCCAGTTAATTACATATTTTATTTTCTTCATTCTTCTTTTAAATTTGTATCACTGAGAATATGAGAACTGTGTTTTGTTTTTCTGGATAGCTTCTACAGTATTGATAAATGTTCTATAAATGTTTGCTGGATTTGAATCTTCCATTGACCAAAGTTTTTATTACCTAAAAAAGGTAGCAAAAAGGAAGACTGGAGCCCAGATCTTCTGAGTCCCAGCTTCAGTTCTCTTTAAATTCCAGGTTGAAAGTTGACTTTGATTTCCATTTTGATCTTGTGTGAAGACACCTCTCCTGTCCCTGGCTTCACACTGGATGCTCAAAGCCAGGAAGGCACACATTGACCTACACTAATGGATGAAATCATCCTCACTTTTCCTGCAACCTTGGAAAGTCTCACATCTGGTAATGCCAAATCCAAACCCTAAGCCCTTCATCTGGGAGTCCATCTGGCTTCATAAAATCCATCAATGTCTTTGTCAGTCCCAAGTTCTGCTGTGCTAAACATAGTTTTCACACCAAGTTGCCTCTTTAATCCCACCCACCAAGTTCTCAGAAAAGTCATGTAGCAATAATTGTTTCACCCATGGCTGTCAACATCTGTGATTTAATTATGCCCAGCTGCTAAGAACATGCAGAGAAAGACAAAGGAAGGAAGACACAAAGCCTGCCCCCAGACCCCGTAACTATGACTCAAACGTTTCAGCACCAAGAACTCAAGAACTACTTTAATCATTCTCTTCAAATGTGTAGTGGGGAATTGACGTTAATCCCTTGCAATTTCAAATTAAAATTTCCTCAGTTTCTAACGGGAATGCTATTTGAGTTCCCTACCAGAAATGTCAGACTTTGTTTCAACTTCCTAGATTGGTGACTGGGTAGAGACAGATTTGAAAAGATTTGTGTGTGAGGCCCTTAGAATTTTTTTTTTTTTTTTTTTACGATGGAGTCTCACTCTGTCACCCAGGCTGGAGTGCAGTGGTGCGATCTCAGCTCACTGCAACCTCCACCTCCTGGGTTCAAGTGATTCTCCTGCCTCAACCACCTGAGTAGCCAGGACTACAGGCATGTGCCACCACGTCCAGCTAATTTTTGCATTTTTGGTAGAGATGGAGTTTCACCATGTTGGCCAGGATGGTCCTTGTCTCTTGACCTCATGATCTGCCCGCCTCAGCTTTCCAAAGTGTTGGGATTATAGGCGTGAGCCACCGCACCTGGCCGGAATTTTTAATCTATCCTGGGACCTGTTGGCAAACTTGGAGAAAGTTTTTCCTGCATCTAATACATGGATCCCCAAAAAGACTTCCTGAGAAAACTGCTTCCATAGAATGTTAATAGGTATTTTCAAGAGAAAGATAGCGCTAAATCATTTAAGAAACACCAAGTAAAGCTAAATCTATTCCTCTAGGTTGCCACTTTCTAAATGAAGAGGACCTTTATGATGATAATATATTTGTACTTGCCCAAGGAGAATAGAGCCTGTGGCTTATTTGACCGTTAAGCACTTTTTCCACTGAGGCTCTGTTAGAACTAATGGTAACTGGAACATTTTCTATAAGCAAAAAACAACAAAAATAAAATAAATTAAACAAATGAAAAACAACACAAAAAACTCTAGATCTATATTATCTTCTCACATTAGCCTGTGGAGTCACCTCTTGCTTTTACATCCTCTTCTCTGTTTTACTTCCACTTAGTCTATTCTTTTATTAGTTTGTTTATGAACAACTATATGCCAATTTCTTCCTTTCCCCCCAAAAAATCATTTTTTCTTATTGTCTCCATGTTATTCTGAGATTTAAAAAGCAATGACCTTGAATTCAAACAAATATGAATTCAAGTTTTTGTTCTGGAGCTTACTGACTGTGTGATCTGGGGCAAATCTCTTTAAGAGTGATTTATGCCTTACTCTTCTGTAAAGGGAAGAAAACACTTAGACATAAAGATCATTGCAAAACTGAAAAAATATATATATGAGGCATTTATAAGATGTGGTCACATCAGATCCCCATTATAAATATATGCAAAGCCCCATTCATAGTATTGCTAATGTTATATTGACAGTGGTATTTGCAATAGGAAGAGAATAAAAAAAGCTTTGAAATAGGACATAAATGTGATAAGGTTTATTGATGCTATTGATAATGGACAGAAGGCAGGGAAATACTGAATTTAGAACTTCACATCCCAATTTTCCCACCTGAATGTTTCCTTTTGACCTGCTACTCTCCCTATCCTGTGCCCATGAAAACCCCAAGCTCCACTGGCAGAGGAGCAAAGCAGTGTGGCAGAGAAGGACAGAGGAGAGAAGTATCTGAATGTTGAGAGGAGAAAAAGCAGCTGGACATCAGATGCCATAGCCAAACTCCAGGGGAATAACACCTTCCCACTCCATCCTCTTTTCAGCTCCCCATCCCTCTGAGAGCTACTTCCATCACTTAATAAAATCTCTGCATTCACCATCCTGTAGGTCCATATGTCCTAATTCCTCTTGGGCATTGGACAAGAATTCAGGATACCCTGGGTGTGGGAACCCAAAAAGGCTGTCACACTGGCCCTTTGCCCTCATTGGTAGAGGGCAGATGCCCCATACAATGAGGCAAATGCCTCACTGAGCTGGTAGCATGCCTTCTGGGTCTCCAGTGGTCACAGGCATCCCTTCCAAATGGCAGAGATAAAAGAGCAGTGTAACACATGTGGACGCTGCCATGGGGACTAAACAGGGCCTGTTCCCACTGGAGAGAAGTGGTTGGTGGTTCCAGTGTTTTTTCACTCTGATTCTCACACGTCTGCTCGCATATTCCTCCCATAAGGGGTTGAATACAATGGCTGAGTAAATGAGCCACGCCTTTCACAAGTCCTGCTAAGGGGCCTAGGGAACTCTCCTGTTTCACTATTTTAAGTCAAGAGGCACAGTCAAAAGATTTACGTACTCTCCCTGATGCCAGAAAAGTTATTCTAATTTTTATTGTTCATTTAATGTTGAGTTTCCCATCTGAGGGGCTATAGTCAGGAGGCCTGCAAGGGTATTAATCCTGTTGATCCTTGTGGGTATCCAGAGCCCTTGGACTGCTCACTTCTGCCTCTAAATAGACTCTTCAGTTAACTACTATTTTTGGTACACATATGGTCATTAACTCAGGCAACATAATGTGAACCAGGATGTAGTGAATCACACGAGTTAATGTCATGATGTCAAAAACAGTCATGAGGGTACAACCAGTTCTTGTTGAGTGATCCATTTAAATATTTAAGATTTATTTAAAATCAACAAAGTCTTCGGTTTTCAATGAGAAATTGCGTACTTGGATACGTGGCTTAAAAATTGTGTGTCATTGAAGAATTAAATTGGTAGATCTTTATGGACCCTTTGGGCATTGAGATCATTAGATTTTATCAACTGCCTCCAACATATTCCCAACAGCTTGATCCTGAACTTTGTAGTTTTCCTTTCCCCAATTTATAACTCAGAAGTAAAGGCAAACAAAGAAGTAAAGGCTGGCCTTGTTGGCCACCACAGATTTGCCACTCAGAGCGAAGTTCAGGCCCAACTGGTAAAGTATAAAGAAAGTTAAAATTTCTCAATAACAATTAAATGATTGAAGAACTCTCTGGTTACTGTGGTTTAGTGTCAAAAGTTTTAGAACCAGAAGGGCTTAAATTAAAACTACAGTTCTAGATTCCTGTCCCTGAGCTCTGGTTATCCATTCTCTAAAATGAAATGATGAAATGAGCAACGCAAATAGTAGACTCAGAAAAATAATTTGCAAATGGTAAACTGCTGTGAACACGTGATTGTTGTCTTCTACTGGTCTTGATTTGGAGGACTGGTAGAGGGCAAATGAAGACTGAGCCAAAAATACAGCATTTCCAGCCCACGCTTTACTTCTGGCCCTCTGCCTTTCCTTTCCCAGTTTCACATTCTCACAGTCTCACACTGGGGCTCAGACCGAAGGGAATGTGCCCTAGAGACTGGTGGTTTCCATCAGAACACAAGCTCCACGTTCCACAGCAGGATTCCCAGTCTCAGCACATGTTCGTCTGGACTCCCCAATCCCCCAGCTCCACTCTCCTAAATTTCCATCAGTCCCCACAGGACAGCTTCTTGCAATGTGTTGTTTTGTCTCTCTCTGTTGCTACAGCAATCCAAAAAAGATTTGTGTTTCCAATTCTCTGAAAAGGAGACATCTGCTTGCAATTTTTGAAAAATCCTTGTCAAGGTCCTCATTCACTGTTTTGATCAGCTCTCCTTGACATGTGAGCAGAGTCCCCAGAGAAGTTAAAAGGGAAGAGACCCCCTCTAGGCAAACAAGTGCTTTCCATAAGGGCAGCATGCCTATGGATTTCTGTCCTCTGTGGGGTGAATTTCAAGAATGCCCAGATACAAAATTGATCTCCCCAAGCCTAACCCGAGCCTTTTGATTCCACCCAAGTGGGAGAATGGTCAAATCAAGTGGCCCAGATTAGGACTCTCTTCAATTTAAATTCTGTCAGGGAGTTGTCTCTTCCACATTTTTATAAGAGCTCATGTGAGTCCAA
Organism: Saimiri boliviensis; assembly: GCF_048565385.1. Taxonomy (NCBI): domain Eukaryota; kingdom Metazoa; phylum Chordata; class Mammalia; order Primates; family Cebidae; genus Saimiri; species Saimiri boliviensis. Next base: position 208,210,664 of record NC_133450.1, on the reverse strand, counting down.
AAAGTCCTGCCCCTTGCATGTGCCCCATTCTGAGAGGTGACAGGAGGTAACATTGTTTAGGATTCGACAACAGGAATCCTGATCTTTGTTCCTCGTTGTAATTAACCATATGGCTGTAAGTGTAAGAATCACATCTGGGCTTCAGTTTCCTCACATGTCAAATGAGTTGGCTGGATGTCCACAGCCTTTCAAGTCCACAATAACTCTAGACATGAAGATTATCCAGGAGAGGGTCTCCTGTACACCTGCTAACACACAGGCAGACATTTATCATGGAAATTTAATCACTGGACTACTTTTGGAATAATATTAAGAAGTATTCTACTCCCCAATGGAGTAGAAAATTTATCTAGACCTTAAAGTCAGAAAGACCTACTTCCAAGCCTTCATATGTTACTTGTTGGTAATGTGACTCAGAGCAATTTATGTAAGGACTCCAGGCTACTGGCAGCTATTTTACAAACAATTTGTAAAAAATAGGTAAAGTAATTTATGTAAAGTACAGAGCATGTGGCCTAAAACAAAGTAAGATACATGTAATTTCCCATTCCTCTTTTTTTTTTTAAATCTATCAACTTTCTAACCTCAAACTAGCCCAAATCCAAGCTTATACGTGCACATATTAATGCTTCTACATTTTTAAAATTTGTATAAATTTAAAGGGTACCAGTGCAATTTTGTCACATGGGTATACTGTGCAGTGGTAAAGTCTGGGCTTTTAGTGTATCTACCACCCAAATGCCTTTATGTTTATATGTGTGCATATAATTAAATGCATATGTACAGCTGAAAAATCACTCCTCTCTACCCATATCATGGCTTTTACTTAATTGGGGTGTTAACACTTTTAAAAAAAAATAACTTTAAATTTTAGTTTAGATTCAGGGGTACATGGGCAGGTTTGCTACATGGGTATGTTGAGAGATGTGGAGGTTTGGAATACAAATGTTCCTGTTATCCAGGTAGTGAGCATAGTACCCAATGGTTAGTTTTTCAATCCTTACTCCCCTTACACCCCTTTCCCTTTTAGAAGTTCCCAGTGTCTATTGATGTAATCTTTATGCCCATGAATATCCAGTGTTTAGCTTGCACTTATAAGTGAGAATATGTGATGTTTGGTTTTCTGTTTCTGTGTTAATTTGCTTAGAATTATTATGGCCTCCAACTGCAATCATGTTGCTGCAAAAGGCATGATTTCATTCTTTTAATGATTGCGTAGTATTTTATGGTGTACATGTACCACATTTTCTTTAACCAACCTAACACTGATGGGCATCTTGGTTGATTCCATGTTTTTGCTATGGTGAATAGTGCTGTGATGAACATACAAGTGCATGTAACCCTTTCTTCAAAATGGAAGTGAACCATCTTCTTTTTCCATTTAATGTTACATAGATTTATGTTACATTTCATATGTTACATATTAATGTTAAACATATTTATATAACATTATATTTTAATGTTCAATACATTTCATATATACTTATATGAATTATATATTTTTTATTTTGTTTTTTTGAGAAGCATCTATTTATGTTATTTTCCCACTTTTTAATGGTATTATTTGTTTATTTCTCGCTGATTTGTTTGACTTCCTTATACATTTTGGATATTAGTTTTTTGTCAGATACATAATGTGAAAACATTTTCCCCCATACTGTAGGTTGTCTGTTTACTCTGGTGATGATTTCTTTTGTTGTGCCACAGCTTTTTAGTTCCATTAGGTCTCATTTATTTATTTTAGTGTTTGTTGTTTTTGCTTTTGAGGCTTGGTCATGAATTTTTTGCCTAGGCCAATGTCCACAAGAGTGTTTTCTGTGTTTCCTTCTTGAATGTTTAGGGTTGCAGGCCTTATATTTAAGTCTTTAATCTATTTTGAGTTCCTATTTTGTATATAGTGAGAGATAGGGATCCAGTTTCATTGCCCAACCAGCAGAACACTTCTGCTACCTCTCCAGCCACACACATGCATACACGCATGTGTGCACGCACACACACACACACACACACACACAGACACACACACACATGTGGGTGCCTGATTGTCCCCTGGCTCAGGGTCTCAAATTAAATATCTTTTCAGTTTCTGATTGAAACCAAGCAGGTTTTTCTGCTAGTCCATTCCAGGTCTGTGTAGATATGACATCTGCATTTGGAAAAGTACCAAATGGAAGCCAAGATTAAGAGACAAAAAGGGTGCTAGCTCTGTTCCTAGTCTGGAGTTGTCAAACAGTTTCATTTTTTCCCATATTAGAAAAACTGGGAAAACACCCCCAAAACTGGGGCTTTCTTACTCCTCGTGACTGATCCAGTGAGATACCATGTTCTCGACTTTTGCCAGACCATGTGCTAAGTGTAGATGCATATTATTTCATCCCAGTTACTTCTCACAGCTGCCCTATGAGATTTAACACTATTATTAGTGCCTGTTTATTCATAATGAAACAAAGGCTTAAACAAGTTGAGTGACCTGACAAGGCTCAGATGGCTAGCAAGTCTCATCCATAAGATCCCCCGCCAGACCACAGTCTTCCACAAGACTGACCACTCCAGTGGTCACTTACCTTTTCTTTATGTTTTTCCTTCAGTGATGATATCTAGTCTAATCACTTAAAAAACTATGTAATACTAATTATCTTTATACATCAATCTCCAACCACGATCTCTACAAGGAGCTCCAGATTCATATATTCAACCACCTCATTCATCACCTCCATTTCAAGGTTTCTTAGACATGTCCAACTTATGATCAAAAGTAAATTTCTTTTATCACCCTTCTTAATATGTTCCCCTCTCTCCCAGTTGTTTGCAGCTCAGAAAATATTACTATCATTGAATGATTATATTTTACACTCTATATACTGTCTATCAACAATTCCTCTTCTCTCTACTTTCAAAATATAAAAAGACTCTAAGCACTTTTCCCCATCTAAATATAAACTGGGTGTCCAATAGAAATATAACACGAGTCCTACATGCAATTTTAAATTTCCCAGTAGCCACATTTTAAAAAGAAGAAACCACTGAATAACATATTTAATGGCATTTTATTAACATATTTAATGTTTTATTTTACCAATTTGAGCAATTATTTGAGAAAAACATATCATTTCAACATGTACTTAATACAAAGTAGATATTAGTCAGACATTTTACATTATTTTCTATTAAGCTCTTGTGGTCTGATGCATACTTACACTTACAGAGCATTTTTCTTTAAAGGAGCTATATTTCAATTTCAATTATCACTAATATTTGACCAGTGGCTTCTATGTTGGACAAGTAGTGCAGTTCCAAGGTCATAATCCCCCTAGAATTCTCGGATAGCCTCCTAGCAAGTCTAAATGTTCTACTCGTATTCCACCAAGTCTATGATTTATACCACAGTCTAACGATCTTTTAAAAATGTGAATCAGATCATGCCACTCTATTGTTCCAAATACCTCCAGTTTCCTGGCTCTTATAAAACTCTGAAGCCCTTCCATGGTCTGTCTCCTGACTGCCTCTTTGACAGGGCTCTCTGATTCTCTGCTCTGTGCACTGTCGCACTGTGCTTCAGCATGCTGGCTCTAGCAGACACAGTTGATGGTTTTTCCAGACCCTTTTCTATCTCTTCACTGGCCTTGTGCTCATCCTCCAGCCTCTGCAAGCCATATCCTCTAATGGCTGACCCCTGGGACTTTGTTTAAAGGACTGCCCCTGGGCATCTGGAGCCAATCCTCTAGGATTGGCTAGAGGATTGGTCCAGGTCCTAGCAGAGACCTGGAATCTAGGGGAGTTGACTTCCTCCCTGGATCCCTGAGGTGTAGTATTAGCTCCAGGAAAGATGAAGCTAAGGCCAGCACTTTGTGCAAATTCTTACTCTTTCCTGTCCTACCTCCTAGACTCCCTTACAGATTCCTTCTGCAAGTGCTTCCTTAACAAATCACTTATAAGAGAGATGGGCAACCTAACCTAGGACAATGGCCTTAGAAACTCTCCTACATCAGGATTGCCTTTGCAGTCACTATGCCTCAACCCAGAACTCTCTTCTCCCATACAGACACATGGCTGGCTACTCTCACTTCATTCAGGTTTCTGCTCAAACATCACCACCTCAAGGAAAGCTTTCTCTTATGTATTTGTCTGTTTCTCCCTTTCTTCTTCCCTGCTTTATTTTTCCACATAAGAATTATCTACATCTTACCTTAAATAAGTGAGTTTTCTTTTCATTATTGCCTGTTTCTTTTATTAGGATATAAACTTCATCAAAGAAACAACTTCGTTTTGTTAACATAATATTCATAATACTCAGAGGTGTGCTCCTGGACACTGATAAATATTTGTTTAGTTAATAAATGTATGAATGAATGAACTGGTGGAGGCACAACCATGGTAGACAGTGTTAATTCCAGAATGCATATGTGACATGTTTTAAAAGACTAAATCTACAAAAACTATTTCTAATTGTAAGGGTGAACACAAATACACATATGTTCAAGAAAACATTTGGTATCAACCATCCTATAGGCCTAGAATGCCATACACTCTGCCTCTGTAACAAGGAAATGATCCCATTTCTTAAGGCCAAAAGAACAAAAGTATACATTATTCCTCCAAAACTTCTCTAGCTATTAGGAAGTGTAGCTTCTTACTTTCCAAGCCCAACTATGACCCCAACCACTAGTGCGACAATGTGAACGAATCTCAGATTGAAAACATAACAATACAGATTAAAGAGATGAAATAATTACAAAATGCTACCACTGTTCCTGGTGTATGAGATGTTCTCTATTCATAGTAGCTATGGTTATTGTGGTGGCTCTTTGCTCCCTGATATCTTACTCAAAACCTGAGTCTTAACTCAATTACATCAATGTGAAAGAATGAGATCTGATTGGGAACAGAACTAGAATTCAGAGGAGAAAGCTGATAAAGTATGCAATGCCACATTTCTAGGACTTTATGTCCTGAGCCCTGACCACCATAACCTGCACAGAAGGGTTGAGAAGTAGCAGTGAAGGGGAACATATGATTTCCCAGGAGAAGAAGAATTATCATCTCTGTGGCTTTAGTAACAGAGTTGCTCAGTGAACGTTACTGGTAGTTCGCAGTCTGAAAATACTAGCACATTCTTCCAGTACTCCAGCCAATATTGCTTTTGGAATAGAGATTATTGGCAGATTGTGAAAAGACAACTGAAATCATTTAGAAATGAGCTTTCGCCTGTGCTAATCACCTCAACCTTTTCCTGTTTAAGTAAGCCAATGAAGGGAGTGTATACTCTGTCTTTAAATGTCAGTTAGCTAGGGAGTCATTTAATTCACCAAAGAAATGCAATTAAATGATAAAATGACGATCACATTAGGATCATTAATATTAATATCAAAACCACAGCAACATAGTAAATGCCATGACATTCCTGGAAAAATGAGTATCAACGATGTTCCTATTCTACTGCAAAGCTCTGCTTCTGGGAACAAGATTCAAAGCATACTCTATTCTTCGGTCCCTGGGATGTAACGGTCTTCAGGATATGGTGACAGGTCAGTCCCTGGGATGTGATGCCAGAGCCTGGGAGCAATGGTGGAATGGGTAGCACAAGGGTCATAGTCATTATTATCTATTGTCCTACTGCTGCTGTAACAAATGGCCACACACATAAACAAGTTTTAATGGCTTAAAACAACACAAATCAATTATCTTACCATTCTAGAAGTCATAAGTCCGAAATGGGTCATATAGGACAAAAATCAAGAAATCTATAGAGCTATGTCCCTTCTGGAGCCCCTAGAGGAGAATCCATTTCCTTCCCTAATCAAACTTCAAAGCTGCCCTTATTCCTCCTCCCTAGCCTCTTCCCCATAGTCAAAACCAGGAGCATAGTGGTTTCAAATCTCTCTCTCTCTCTCTCTCTGGCCTGTTTTGCATCACATTACCTTCTGTAACTCTGATGCTTCTTCCTGCAAAGACCCTTGTGATTACATTGCACGCAGCCAGAATAACCTGGAATAGTTTACTCAACTCCAGATCCTTAACTTTAATCGCATCTGTAAGGTCTCTTTTGCCCAGTAAAGAAACATTCAGAGGATCTAGAAAATAGAAGGTGGACATCTTTGGGGCCATTTTACGGTCCACTAAATTCCCTGCCATAGAATTCCCTTGTTTCTTCTGTATTTTCTGCCCTGTAATCTGTCAACAGTGGACTCTCATGTGGCATAAAGGACTTGCCCAAACTGTGAGGATACTTGACCAAACTCTAGACTGGCTTTCCTCTGCACCAGGCCAGGTCCCTGAAGGCAACCTCTGCTTCTGTGCTGAGTTTTTGCTGGAGGAAACACAAGCCACCAAACTCCAAAAGGTACATTGTTGCAACCCACTTTGCCATACTATTTTAAGTAATTTTCCACTTACCCCTCTCTTATGTAACTTTCCATTTCTACATAGCTTCCAGTCCCTTTCTCATTCCTGCTTAGTCCAGTTTTCTTTTCTGTGTAAGCTCCCTTTAAAAACTTTTGTTATTGTTGTCTTAGTTGGAGTGGAGTTGAGCTCTTCTATATTAGAATCTCTCCTCCTTCTGCAGTAATCTGAATAAAATCCATCTTTCCAGCTTTAACAAGTATCTGGCTCTGTTTTCTCTTTGATGCCTCTGTCACAGAAAACATCAGAAAAGGATCTGACCTGAAAATTTTGCACCTTTCTGTGATTTGGAGTCTTTATGCCTTCTCATAGAAATACAAGTGAGAGGTTTTGTAATACAGAGAGGTCAAGCCAACTTATCAGTTTAACATAATCAGCGAGAAAGAAGGTGTTTTATGGCAGATGCTCCCAGAACCATGCCACCTGACCTATGTGCCAGGTAGGGTAATGATATGAATTAGGATTGTGAAACAGATCAGAGAACCTTCATGAAAGAGATAGGGTTTGATCTGAGCTGGAAAAATTATCAAAACCTGGTGGAGGAGTGAATGAAAAAAAAGAACAGAGGAGTGTGAAGGCAGGAGATATCTGACACCCAGGAGAACCAAGAAGTACATGACAAACCTTCTCTATGAAGATGTATAAAAATGTCACTTTCTTCAAGTGATATTTTCTTTGCTGATCAGTTACTTTTCTCATCCGCTCCTCCTTAGTCTCCCTTGCTCTGTTCCATATTTTCCCTTTATAATTTCATGTTTGCAAGATCAGAATAAACAGGAATCTTTATATTCTCCACCAAGATTCAGTGGTTAGTGGTGTTGCTATCACACACATGGACAGTCATGTCTTGGGTCCAGTCACCTGCACTCTCTTCCTCATGATGTGAGTGATCAAAGACTAGAATCTCAACTACCTGACAGCTTTGTCTCTATTGTTAGTAAGATTTGCTAGATCTGAGGTTCTGAGTATAGGAGGGATGGTGTAGTCTTGATCTGTCTTATTCTGCATATATATTTTGGCCAAAATGTTTCTTCCATAGTCAGAAACAGGGTGGAAAGGGTGGAAAGATGAACCTTACAAACACATGTATGACTCCCTTCCCTGATGACTACCCTACTCCAATCAAGACTTTCATGGGGGGTCTCCTGAGCTAAATAAATGTTTATTTTGAATGAAAAAAAAAAAGGCTCATAGGAGAAATGTTCACCAACAACTATAGCCCACAGGTAGCACAGAAACAATTAATTGAATCCTTTACAACCCCTTGCAGTTTTATAGCCTGGCTACCACTATAGACACTATTCATGGGCTATTGCCTTCTTAAATGCTGAAGTTATGTATATCAACATTGTCTCATATCTGAATAAGAGATAGCTACTCTTCCACAAAGAGAGAAATACTTGTTCATTTTCTTAATACATTAGTAGAGCACAAGATCTATGCCTAAAAAGAGAAAGGAACTTTTATTTTTCCTTCTGGTGTCCATAGTCTTTAAGGAAAAAAAAACAAGTCAGCATAACTTTTATAGAAGCATAATGAGTACAAGGGAAAAAATTACCTAGCTGATTAGGGAAGGCATTATAGAAGAGGTTATAGTTAAAGCAATTCTTCATGGTGAAATAGTGTGAATTTCATAGGTATAGATTCTGAAGGGAAGAACATGATAGGCAAAAAGAATCGAATTGCAAAACCCCAGAGGAATAAGAATATGACATACTGCTGAAATATTATGAGTTCCATGCTTAGGAGTTTGGGTGCAAAAGAGTTTTTAGTGAGAAAAATCTGAAAAGGAGAATGACCTGGATCATGAGAAACTCTGCATGCTGCATATGAGATATAAACTTCACCCTGTAGGCGATGAGAAGCCACTAAAACAACTGATAGAAGGAATGATTGTGCCCATATTTAGAACTGAAAATTATGGCTTGATCAAGCAGTGTGGAGGATGTTGAAAAACATAGTGAGACCGAACAGTGAAGGAGTGAGAGTACATTTCAGGCTGATCCACAGTTCAGTCTGCTGGATGTTTTAATAGTAAAGAAGAGTTGAATTAAAAAAAAAATACTTAGAAGGTTGAATGAACTGGAAGTGAATACCCACTGATGATGGAGAAAGAGAGAATGGGAAAGGTTAAAATGAATTCTAGGCACTTGGTTTGAGGTACTGGGAGACGCTGGTGACACTGACTGCATGCGAGGCAATAGAAAAAAATGTTTCTCCAAAGAAGTCTTCCATCATGACCTTACAGAGTTGGGAGGGAATAGTTCTTATGGTTGGACATGTCCCTTAGCTATTGGAAGGCCGGGACTTCATATAGAACGCATTTACAGGAAGCAAGCATGTCCTGATGACTAGAGTGTTTCAGTAGATGAAAATACTCAAATTGTCTGGAAAATATTTCACCATTAGAAGTGATCTAACTGTGAAAGTGTCTATTTGGAACCAGCCCCAACTCCTAAACCTCTGGAAGACTTTTCCTTGCAAGGAGGTGAAATAAGCAATACAAACTTCTCCCTGACAGTGTCAGGAATTTTGCAAAAAGCAATGCTGGGAATAGCTAATTCTTCTAAGAAAGTGAAGCTTAGCAGGGTGGCAGTGGGCCATGGAATCATGGCTTTTAAAACTGAAATAAAATTAGAATAGAATCTGGCTGGATTGCAATCTTCTACTGGACTGATAATGTAAATTTTTCTGATTTGTGACTCTGAAACGGATTATGGGTAAAAAAGAAGCTGGTCGGTTGCAGTGATACAGTTTTTCTGACCCCTTTAGATATGTGGGTTAACTTCAAAAGAGAAAATTACTAAATCTCGGAACAAAATCACAGACTACAGATGAGTCTCTTTAATCTCATCTTGTAAAGTAGAAAGTTGAAGTCTAAGAAGTATTAAGAAACTTACCAAAGATCAAGCAGTAATCTGGATATGGGGACTGGTTAACTCACATGATGAACAAATTCCGAAAAACTTGAATTAGCCTATAACTGGATGCCTATAAATGAACAGTGTTTGTTGTGTACTTGCTGTATGCAGGGATATATCCCAAGTATAAGACATGTCAAGTATCAATTATAAGTTTAGGTCAGTTTTAGAATAATGAATTTCCCATAGACAGGTTGGATAGAGTGAATTTTTCATTACTTAGATCTACTTATCTTTATTACTTAAGACCGTTAACCAGTTTTTCAACCTATATCTCATCCAATAGCCTGAAGACTCCCAAGATCCTGCAGTGCTTTTGGAACCTACCATATTATCATCCTCCTTATCCCTGCTAATTTCTTCAGTGTTTTCTACATTGCAAGTACAGTCATCCATTATCTCATCTGATCTCACAGTCATCTTCTGAGGCTGGTACATACTATCATCATTGCCATTCTACAAAAGTGAAGCTCGGAAAGAAGTAATTAGTCCAATATCACATAACAGCGACACTGAAGAACATGCACTAAAGACTGTGAAGGTTAGAGGGGACTTCACTGTTGTATTTGCCAAACCTCTGCATAGTTCTAAGCAACAAGACACCCATCCCACTTCTTCTCTGATGGACTCGGGAACGAGGATTTATTACCAACAAACACAGTTATCTTCATTTCATGCATTTGTAATTGTTCTTCCTTATAATAAAGCTGAACTCAGTATCTTTATAACATTTAATTATTAGTCTCCATCATATCCTCTTGAGAGGCTCTCAGTAGTTCAAAAGTATCAACTATCTGAGAGTTATTCAAATATGTGCAAACAAAGTCTTCTTTCTAATATTTAGTTTCCTTCAGTTCTCCTTCATATGTTCTCACTCCTGAATCTCTTACCATTTTTATTATTCTCTTTCAGAAATGTTTTAGTTATCAATAATTCTCTCACCAAAAGCAAAACAAAACATCACAAACACAAACCTCCAGAAGTTAATCAACAGTTATGGGTTGAGCAGAATTTACAGCTTGACTTTTTAGTTAGTGAACATGTTAAAGAAAAGAACACAAGTGAAAGATACAGGTTAAATCCTTACTTTGTCATTTGCTGAGCTAAGTGCACTTACCTTTTCCAAATCTCAGTGCATAGAAGAAACTTCAAATATTAGGGGGTAGTTCAAAAGTAATTGTGATTTTTGCCATGGAAAGTAATGGCAGAAAACACAATTATTTTTGCACCAACCTAATATAATGATACAGGCAGGTTAAAAGTAGAAAGATTAAAACAATATATCTTGAATTTTTATTGAAGGAAAACAAAAATGGCTATGTAAGTGTAAGATAAAGTAGACTTCAGAACAAAGAAAATCATCAAAGACAGAAAAGGGTATTACACAATAAAGAAGGGTCAGTCTGTCAAGAGGATATACAAGACCTAAGTGTGTGCATAAAATAACAGAGCTGAAAAATATATGAAACAAAACTGATGGAAAAATAAATGTGTACAATTATAGCTGGAGACTTCAACACATCTTTTTAAGTAATTGATAGAACAACTAGACAGAAAATCAAAAATAATATGGAAACATTTACATCATCATAATTTACAATAGAATCTTATAAACATTTAAAGAAGATTTTACTCAACAATAGCAGTATACACATTCTTTTCAAGTGTCAGTGGAACATATGCCAAGATATACTATCTCCTAGGACTACAAAGAAACCTCAAAAAATTTAAAAGAATTTAAAGTAATCCAATGTCTTCTGACCACAATGAAATCAAACTGTAAATAAATAACAGAAATACAAAAGGAAAATTTTTGAATACTTCGAAACTGAGCAACATCCATCTAAATAGTTTATGGGTCAAATATAACATCTCACAGGAATAAAGAAAATGCATTGAACTGAATGAAAATGAAATACAACACATTAAAATTTGTAGAATGCAGCTAAAGCAGGGCTGAGAAGAAAATTTATATCATTAAAAATATACGTCAGAAAAGAGAAAAAGTCAAAAGCCCAAAGCAAGTAAAAAAAAAAAAAAAAGAAAAAGAAAGAAAGAAAAGAAAAAATAAGAACAGAAATTCATGAAATAGAAAAAAGAAAAACAATATGGAGACCAATTTTAAAAACATAGGTTTTTGGAAAGATCAATAATCTGACAACCCTCTAGTGAGACTGGCAAAGAAAAATATTAAAGAAGATACAAACTATAAAGCTCATGAACAAATCAGTAGATATGACTACAGAACCTGTAGACATAAGAAAGATAATGAAGAATGGCTCCAAACAAAGCTAGATGTGTAAATCAGACAACTTAGACAACATGAAACACTTCCCTGAAAAACACAAATTGTTATTCAAAATAAAACAGGTAATTTGTACAGTCCTATAGCTATTCAGTAAATCCATTTTATAATTTAAAACCTCATTAAAAAGAAATATCTAGTCCCATTTAGTTTCACTGGAGAATTCTCCCAAACATTTATGAGAAAAATAACACAAATTCTACATAACTTATTCAGGAAAATAAGAGGAATACTTACAATTTATTGTATGTAGCTACCATTGCCCTCAATGGGGAAAGATGGTTTTTTTCAACAAACTGTGCCGAGCACTTGGATATCCATGAGCAATAAAAAATAAACAAAAATACCTCAACCTGAATCTTATATCTTCTACAAAATTAGCTCAAAATGGATTATGAACTTACGTGTAAAACATACATTTATAAAACAATTTCTTTAAATATAAGAGAAAACCTTCACAATTCAATGTAATCCACCATTCCAATAGCCAGATGAAGAAAAATCACATGAACATATCAATCAATGCAGAAAATATACTTGACAAAATTCAGCATCCATTCATGGCAAAAAAAAATTTTTTTATTGCATTTTAGGTTTTGGGGTACATGTGATGAACATGCAAGATTGTTGCATAGGTACACACATGGCAGTGTGGTTTGCTGCCTTCCGTCCCCTCACCTGTATCTGTCATTTCTCCCCATGCTATCTCTTCCCACCTCCCCACCCCCCACCCCTCCCCCATTCCCCCCAACGGACCCCAGTGTGTAGTGCTCCCCTCCCTGTGTCCATGTGTTCTCATTGCCCAACGATGATAGACTGGATAGCGAAAATGTGGTACATATACACCATGGAATATTACGCAGCCATCAAAAAATTTTTTTAAAGTCAGAAAAATAGGAAGAGAAGAGAACTTCCCAAACTTAATGAAAAGCATCTAGCAAAAACAAAGAAATACCCTATAGCTAAAACTATACTTAATAGTGAAAGACTGAAGGCTTTATTTCTTAGCTCAGAAACAAAGGAAGAGTCTTTGCTGTCATAGTGCTGAAAGTTCTTGCCAATAGAATGAGGGAGAAAGTGAAATAAAAGACATAGAGATTAAAAAAAAAAAAAGGTAGAGCAGGTGATACATATTTGCAAACTATATATGTGACAAAGTTTCTAAAGCGTATTAAGGATTCTCAAAATTCAACATTAAAAAATGTAAACAATATTCTTAGAACAAAGGCAAAAGATATGAAGAGACCTCAAAGAAAAAGATGTGTGGATGGCAAACAAGTATATGAAAAACAAAATCAACATTATTAGCAATCAGGGAAATGCAAGTTAAAACCACAATACATTATCACTACACCTCTATTAGAGGGCTGAAATTAAAAGTGGTAACAATACCATATGTTGTCTGGGATGTGAAGAAACTCATTCAGATACTGCTGTTGAGAATGTAAAATGGTACAGCTGCTATGGAAAAGAGTTTGGCAGTTGTTTTTGTTGCTATCATTGTTGTTTTTAATTTCAGCTTTTATTTTAGATACAGAGGGTGCATATGTAGGATTGTGACATGAATATACTGGATCCAGGTAGTGAGCATAGCACCCAATAGATAGGTTTTCAACCCATGCCCTCTCCCTTTGACCCCCACTAGTAGTCTGTAGTGTCTGTTGTTCCCATGTTTATGTCCATGTGTGATCAATATTTGGCTTCTTTTCCTCTGTTAATTTCCTTAGGATTATGGTCTCCAGCTCCAAACACGTTGCTGCAAGACATGATTTTATTCTTTTTTATGGCTGCATTATGTTCCATGGTGTATATCTATGACATTTCTTTATTCAATCCACCACTGATGGGTAGTTTCTTAAAACTAACATTCAACTACCACATGATCTTATCATTGCATTCCTACAACTGCAATGAAAACTATAATTATCTCAAAATTCAAAAATCAATTAAATTATATTGCTAAGAATGAAGCATTTAACCCAGAATGGGCATTTAACCCAGAGAAATGGAGATTTATATCCAAACAAAAACCTATACACTAATGTTTATAGAAGCTTTATTCATAACAACCTAAAACTAAAAAACAAACAAACAAAAACTCAAACATCTTTTAGCAGGTAAGTGATTAAACAAATTGCGATACATCCATACCATGGCATAGTACTCAACAATAACAATGAACAAACTACTGATATATGCAACTCTCTGAATGCTCTTACATCAAGTGAAAAATCCAAACCCAAAAGATTACATATTGTATTATTCTGTTTATATAACTTTCTTGAAATGACACAATTATAAAAATAGAGAATAGAAGCAAAGACTTGGAACCAACCCAAATGCCCATCAATGATAGACTGGACAGGGAAAATATGGCACATATACACCATGGAATACTGTGCAGTCCTAAAAAGCAATGAGTTCGTGTCCTTTGCAGGGACATGGATGAACCTGGAAACCATCATTCTCAGCAAACTGACACAAGAACAGAAAATCAAACATCGCCTGTTCTCACTCATAGGTGGGTGTTGAACAATGAGAACACATGGACACAGGGAGGGGAGCATCACACACTGAGGTCTGTAGTGGGAAACTAGGGGGAGGGACAGCAGGGAGTGGGGAGTTGGGGAGGGATAACGTGGGGAGAAATGCCAGATATAGGTGATGGGGAGGAAGGCAGCAAACCACATTGCCATGTATGTACCTATGTAACAATCTTGCATGTTCTTCACATGTATCCCAAACCCTAAAATGCAATAAAATATATATTTTTAAATAATTAGAGAATAGATTACTAATTATCAGACGTTAAGAAGGGAATACAGGCTGGAGAGAAGTGGTTGTGGCTATAAAAGATCAACTTCAGGGATCCTGGGGTGGTAGAAATGTTCTGTAGCTTGGTTGTGATACTATTCTATAGATTTTCAAGATATTATCATTCGGGGAAACTAAGTAAACAGCACATAGATATCTCTATAGTATCCCACAACTGCATATGAAAACTATAATTATCTCAAAATTTAAAGATTAATTGTATTGCTAAGAATGAAGCACAACATCAGTCCTTAAAAATTTACAATTCCGTATGTGAAATATGTTTTATATTAACTTGAACAGGTATTTCCCACTATGATCTGGAGTGTGTTTGTAGCTGTTATGTAACAGGAGGAATTTGTCATGTACATTTGGGAAATGCTGGTTTAAACAGTTTTCTTTTTCAGGAATTCTCAGAACCTTTATTATACTAATCTGTGTCATGCTTCCATAATTGGTAGAATAAACATCATTGTTCCTGTTTTCTCATCATGAAAACTTCTCTCTAAATCACATGCCCAACACACCAGAGAAACATGAGACCAATGTTTCATTGAATTCATTTTAAAATACCAGTATCTTGGGCCAGGCATGGTGGCTCACACCTGTAATCCCAGCACTTTGGGAGGCCAAGGGAGGTAGATCATATGAGGTCAGGAGTTTGAGACCAGGCTGGCCAACTTGGTGAAACCCTGTCTCTATTAAAAATACAAAAATTAGCTGGGTGTGGTGATAGGTGCCTGTAGTCCCAGCTACTGGGGAGGCTGAGGCAGGATAATCGCTTGAACCTGAGTGGTGGAGGTCACCGTGAGCCGTGATGGTATACTGCACTTTAGTCTGGGTGACAGATTGAGACTATGCCTCCAAAAAAAAAAAAAAAAGAAAGAGAGAAAAGAAAAGAAAGAAAAAAAAAAGAAGAAAAAAGAAAAAAATGCCAGTAGCTCTAGAATATGCTGTTTACTACTCTGGCTTAATAATGCAAGTAAGTAATTTCTAAGCAGAAGTAGTAAATTCTCAGAAGGTAAAAAGTGTAGAATAGTACAGAGAACTCTGGAATGAGCATTTAGGACATGGGAATGTGTAGAGGGCTTGCAGGGAACAGATCTGGAGGGATGTCAAGTGATCACGTCCTGAAAAGACTTGACTGTGAAGCTAGGAAGTTGAACTTTGTCCCAGAGGCCATAGCATCTCTATCCGGTCACACCTTTTATTCTGCAAATGAGAACACAGAAAGGAGAATAAACTGAATAACCCAACTTAACTATGGCTGTCCAGTTTTGACTTTAAGAATTCTAAAATGTGAGTAGAAATTACAGACTATGACATTAACCTTTGACTTCAGTGATTACAAAGTACATATGGATAAACCTAAATTCAAAACATCTCTGTGTATATTCACATAATCCTGAATCTTGGACCAGAGGTTGGAAAGTCATTCTTCAAGTCTCCTCATTTTGCAGATGCAATCCTGGAAAAACATAAACAAGCTAGAATTCAGAGAATGCATGAAACTCTGCATTCTCTGTTCTGTCTTCTAAAGGGGTCTTTCAGCCTAACTCAAACATAACCTAGAGGAATATAAACTTACACCTTAGCTTCTGAGAAAGGGGACAGCCTGGGATCAATTAAAATTCTGCACACTGATTAAAAGCACTATAGCACCTCAGGATCAATTATGAAATCTTTTCATCATGCCACAGTTTAAAAAACTCAGTAAACAGCTCCGATTTCCAACCTGTATTTTGAGAACAAAAGAGATCTGTCAGGAGGGACGAAGGATGGGAGCTGGCAGTGGGGATTGTTTTTCTGTGGCTGCAGTAGAAAATAGTCTGGTTTGAATTGTTGTAAAGCAGAAAAATAAATGGCATTTAGTCGTGCATTTTAACTCACAATATCAGTTTGAAAAAAAAAATTGTTGTTTTCCCCTATGACTCAATGGAGCATCACATTTAGCAGCTGGACCCCATTACTGGAGTCCCTACAAAGGAAATGTCAGGTCAGGCGTTATTTACAATCCCAAGTTTACTTTTTCACTAAGGCCTCTCATGGCTCTGTCCACATTTCAAGGGACAGAGCTTCCAACCAAAGTCATTTACACTCTGTCTCATCATATGTAAACTTTCACATCTTAACATCTTTAATACCAGAGCCGATAAGTCTTCTCAACCAAAATTGTCCTTAGGAAACTGAGGGTTCTATTAATGTATTCCCTGGCAAGGAACATTGTTCATGGGCTAATATTATTTATTCAATGTTATTATAAATGTTTGAAAAACAAACAGAAGTGATTGCAAACTGGTTCCAGCCATATAACTGGCGTCAGATGATTTTAAGCAAGTTAGAAAGGATACATACACATTACATGCCATGAAACTCCTGTGTCTACACGGGAGACCTTCTGAACATGCTAAGTCTGAAAGTTTCCATTGCTTTGTTTTTATCTAAATTTGACCTCTTTGGACAATGAGACGTATTGACCAGCTTTTAATAGAAGAGCTAAGACACATAGGCCATGTCTTTATGAGAATGTTGGAACCAGATTTTCTTGAATGTCACTCCTTTCTCCATGGTATTCTGAATTTCACTTAGCCCATATAACATGTAGAAAAACATGATTACGTAACCAGAAACACCTAAGTTCAAGTCCTTACTTATAGCAGTGGTTATATTTAGGCAGGTTACCTTAACCTCTTTAAGCTATTTCCTCGGTTGTAAAATGAAGATAAGGATGTCTATTTTGGGGAATCATGAAGAAGATGGGACTGTATTTGCAAACTTCTGGTTTTATAGGGGATTATAGAGGATACTTAGTAATATCCAGTCTCCTTTCTCTATCCAAATTACCCTAAAGGAAACTCTCTCATAAACATTTTGTATATAATTTCTCTTATATCACATTTGTTTGTATATATTATTTAGGTAGTAGACAATGTGCCTCTTCAAGACACGTGGTTCCTTTTAGTAAATGCTGCAGTAGATATAAATGTGGTTCTTTCTTGCTTCAAACAAAATAACTTCATATTGTAGAAAATCAACTAATGGTAGTAATTGAAGCAATTGAGTCATTCCATTCTCTCCTTGCATTATCTTAAATAAAACATACTAGATATTTCCTGCTTCTTTTCCACAGCCCTGGATTCTCTGCTGGTTCTGTAGAAAGTACTCAATAAATCTCAGTAAATCTTTTTTTTTTTTCTTTTTTGTTTTTTGAGACGGACTGTCATTCTTTTCACCCAGGTTGGAGTGCAATGGCACAATCTCAGATCACCGCAATCTCCTCCTCCTGGGTTCAAGCAATTTTCCTGCCTCAGCCTCCCAAGAAGCTGAGTTTACAGGTATGCACCACCACACCTAGCTAATTTTGTATTTTTAATAGAGACAGGGTTTCTCCATGTTGATCAGGCTAGTCTCAAACTCCCCACCTCAGGTGATCTGCCCACCTGGGCTTCCCAAAATGCTGGGATTACAGGCGTGAGCCACTGTACCTGGCCTAAATCATTTTACTTAATAAACTATTGGAAACTCCCTGGGAAGTCACAAAGCTAGTCTCCAGTACTGTGTCTTTGAGAGCCACATGGACATATCACTTTAATGTCTCCTGGAATTTTGTGTTGCTTTAACTTTATAGGTTGGCAGACAGAAAGGCCGAAAGACACACTCAGAGTCATAAGAAAATGATCTCCATATGGCCTGCCATGCTATTCATGACTATTCTTCCTATGGCTTCACTTCCCACTGCAGTTCACTCCACCTTCCCTGCATTCCAGGGGTATTGCTCTCATCCACATCTGGGACCTAGGAATTCTAGTTGCCTGCAGTGCCCTTGCTCACAGGCTTTGTTGGCCAAACTACCCTACTGCTCCTGCAAAACGCAATATAAACTACATTTATTTTGTGAAATAATCTTACAAATTTCTAGGCAGAGTTAGCTCCTCTCTCCACTCATTAGGCCCCTCACATCACACTTCACAGCACCTGTCCCATAGCTTCATAACCTGATCTTTGTTTAAATTGTGAGATCCTTAGGGCCTAGCAGTGACTGGCATGTAGAAGATGCTTCATAAGGATTATCCAAATTTAGTGAGGAATCATAAGAAAGTGTCTATGAAGAGGAGGAAAGAAAAATTGGCTCAACAGGAAAAAGAACATGTAAGCAAAGGATGTATTTAAAAACAAAATAATTTCCCAAATGCCTTTATTCTATACATTGCTTTTTTGCTAGTAGGAAATAATGATATAAATATATACTATTTACCAATAGATAAACTCCTTGTATTAGAAAAAAAATTCTTCAGCTTTACTTACTGGCAAATTTTACATTTTGAAATCTAAACCTCCTTTTTCCAGAAAAGCTTTCCAGTCTGCTTGTAAATATTTTAACCATGGCAGAGTGAAAACCAGACAGCCAAAAAAAAAAAAAAAAAAAAAAATGCAAAAGCATCCATCAATCCATCAGACAAAAAAAGAGGTACTTTTGTGTCTGGGATTTGCTTTTACTTCTGTACATGTTTCAGGAAAATCTCAAAACCACCCAATGAGATCCCAGATCTCAGATTTAGTCCACATTTTCTAATTGTTCAATCATATTGTAATTCCCCAGTTCCTAGTTCTAGTAATTGTCAAATGTTCTGAGGGAAACACACACACGCACACACATGCACACACACACACATACACACACACACACACCCACACACACGCAAACACAAAGTCTTTTTCTTGAATCATCTTCAGCTCAGAGCACAGTAGCCATGAGGGTAACACTTTTTTCCTGTCTGACATTTCAGTTCTCAGCTTTAAAAATCTGATTGCAGTTGGATGAAGTTTAAACATGATGTCAGGTTTTCCACTACTTCACTAGCAAAGCATGTTTCTCCTGAGTTTAAATAAGTCTAATTGTGCTTACTCTTGTGTTAATTCGGGAAATCCCTAGATTCTTTTGGAGGGAGGCAAACAGCAGTGTCCTATCATACATGACAAGGAGATGGGAGCACTGAATGATATGTGTCAGCCAGCAGCAGTGTTGCTTCATAAGTGAACTAAGATACACCTGGGTAGGAAAAACTGAACTGGAGATTTTGGGAATGCTGCAGACAGGATTTTCCATGGAAGCATGAAAGCATAGTCATTTCAGTGGACCCTGTATTCTTAGTGCTTAAAATATTGCATATAGTAATTGCTCAACAAATATGTGTTGAATAAAATACATGGATAAGTAATACTGCTTCACAAGATAAAGGTTACTATATATGGATGGCAGGAATTTCAAGAGAAGAACATCTTTGCAGAGTGATGCAAACTCTTCTTTATTTTTTTCATCAACAATATTTTTGAGGTATACAAAGATGAACTATATTTCTTCTCCCACAAGAAACAACCTCGGAATTGCTGAAGAGAACTTAATCCAAATATCATTAGTCTCATCACTCATCCATCTCTGTCCTCAAAAACACAACCATCACTATACCAGCTGCATTAAATAGATTTGTGACCTTGGGAAACTTCATTAAAATCACTGAACCTTAGTTTTATTTCTGTAACTGAAAAGATATGATTCATTCTCTCTTAGCACCATTTATTCCTTCACATCTTCTCTCCAGTTTTGAAAAATTTTTAAGTTAATAAAATATCAGTGTTATACTATGAGATGTTATTAATATACGAGCATAAAGTTTAATTAATTTTGTTGGCAAACCAGTCTAAAGACGTGAGAATCCAGATGACAGTTGACTAGACAGACTGAAAACAAATTGTAGTGGTAAGATTTCTTGAGATTCCAAGGTAAAAAGGAAAGATGAGAATAATAAAGAGGAAAGACAAAGAAAGTGTGGTTTCCAAGTGTACAATTCAGCTTGATTCCTAAAGGAAATAAAGATAATCTATGGGGAAGATTGAATAACTATGGCATGTTCACTTACTTTTGATTGGTCATAAATAACATGGAATTCTTCCCATTACACAGCAATCCAGATGTTTTCTGGAAGCATAAGGGAAGAGTTTTATGCAAAATAAAGAAAAGAGTACAAGCTTGCTGTGGTAGAAATTACTAACACTTACCACACCTGCTCTTCTCTTTCCTGAGATTGTGAGAAGACTTTCCAGACTTTCTCGAAGATAGGCTGAGGTCATGTGACCATTTCTGGCCAATGGGCTGTAACAGGTATCACTTCCAATAAGAGAACTTGAGAAGCAAGCGTTAGTTCTCCATACTTTCTCTTCCTCTGCCACAGCAATCAAGAAAACCATTTGTTGAGATGGCAGAGCCACGAATCAGAAGCACTCTGGACCCCTACATTGCCACATGAAGAGCTGTCTTGAAGAGTTACCTCCCTCCCATTAGACATGGCACTAGAGAGTAACCAACTTGTGTGTATCCACAGAGATTTAGGAGTATATTTTTCAGTGCATCACAGCTTCAGCTGTCCTAACTGGTTCACTTAATTCATTGCTTTAAAGATTAAATGAGAAAGTATTTGTCGAAATTTCTGGAAATGGTAAAGTATGCTACATGCTACTTGCTAATAACTTTGATGGAAGCCTTTCTGTTGGCAGAGTTTTATTACCAAATATCTCTATATACAAGTGCTAAATAAGGCATTTCAGTCAACACTTGCTGCAGCTTTTCATCAAGAAAGTGTGTCACACTTAGGATCAAAATATCTATGATGGCAGAACGAGAAAGAGAAAACATTTTAGAACCCAACAGATTTGCACATGAATCTCAGCTCTGTTATTTACCTGTTTGTGACTTTCATTTTTTAATCTATAAAATGTAATACAGAAGGTGTAAGAGTATAGAGAAATGCCTTAATTCTATTAATGTGAGAATAAAATTAAAATGTGGGTGATCAGTAAATACCAGTGCCCTATGCATAAATCAAAGTACTAACAAAGGGTAATATCCAATTAACATTAAATATTTTTTGATTACTATAAGAGTGAAAGATAAAAATAAATAGTTGGTGGCTATTTTAGACCTTTGTATAATCTTATACTATAGAAAATAAAGATGTGAAGAAAAAGTGAGAAACAATCAGTAGAAGGTTCTGTTCATAATCCACCTTAAGAGAAAGTTTGAATGAAGGTAGCTGTCTTACCATTCATGTTCCATTGGCTAGTTTCAATGTTGACATTACCTAGTTAAGAACTACAAACTCTAAAGATTGAATTATATTTGGGCAATTAAAGACAGCCTAGCTGAGTGATGTGAATAAAGATTGTCCTCTTGAGCCAAGAGTTGCTGTCATCAATTATAAACAGACGTAAACCCAGGATGGAGTAGATCTTTGCAGAAAATATTTATGTCGGTTACTATGCACTTGGGTTTTGTGGAATACGTCTATTTTTCCAACAGTCAATGACATGTGGTATTTAATGTGCCCCGGTTAGTTCTCAACTATTTTCTCTCCCTTTTTCTTGTTTTGCCTTTTTGTTTTCTCTTTTTCTTCATCCCTTTCCCTTTCCCTTCTTCTTTCCTTCCATATATATGACCTGCTCTCATATATTTGGTCTACCTTGCCCCAGTTTTGAATACACAAAATTACAAATGCTCAAATACCCAGTTGTTCGATTTTACTATTCCTGGTTCATATCCAATACTAGCCCTGGATTCCAAAGGTAATTTTAAATTTTTTTTCAACTGATATTCTAGAAATAATGAATAGAAAATTTTGAAAGCAGAGACTTATTTTATGTAATCCAGGCTACTGAATTGACAGAGCTAAAACTAATCTAAACCTTAGATTCCAGTGACCCTATTTCCAATCACAATTAGTCACACCTACACTTCCTAAATGGTAAAACATATTTTAAAACTATCAATTTAGAGCAATTTAAGAAGCACTCATTTTTTGATCCACCTTCCCAACTAAAGTAATCTCTGTCAATTCAAAGACAGCAGAATCCTTCAACTTTATGCCTTTTCCAAGCTAAGAAGAAACTCCCCTAGGATGTTTTTAGTACTCTATATCTTAGTATGTTTTCATTTATGATAATCCCATGAAAATTGCTGAGTGGTAGGAAAGAGAAAGCCACAAATACTAAATACTTAAGGAGAAATACCAAAATCAAACTGTACGGCTTTTGTCTAGGAGTGACCCAACATGTGTGATAGCCGCATTCATATCATTATTTATTTATCAAATTTTTGTCCTATCAAAAGTGAAAAGTGAAAATCACTATAAGGCCTAGGTATTGAGGTAAAATGGTTACAAGTTTCTGGGACCCTACAGCTAGGAAGGCAACCTGTCTTCAGTAATTTAATACAGCAATAAAGCAGAATAACATTCTGGGAACAATAGACACACATGCAACATTTTCAGGGAGTAGGGACATTAATTTTAATGGAAAAAGGTGAAAATAGGAAAGGTGTCCTTGAGAAAATAACCTTTAAATTGAGTATTTTAGAGTTAGCAGCAAGAAAAAGGAATTGTGAGGCTGGGAGAATGTCATATCTAAAAGTCCATTCCACATTTTAAAACTATTTATTGTGCTCTTTGATGAACCCCAAATATATAATAAAAAGATATAGTTTCTTACTAAAGATGTCTGCTGCCTCAAATAAGCCATTAAAGAAATATTAATTAAATACAAAGTAGCTGGAAATGAACAAAACAGAGTCAACATGTTTATCTTTAGGCAAATGGTGCACTCCCACCCAGTTCACTCTCTGTAGATAATGCTTCTTGAATTAAACTTTCTTTTGTTTTTCAACAAAGGCAAATGCAGTCTGGAAGGGGGCAGCCAATCTTGTTCAGGTCTGTTTTTCCTCTGTACTCTGTCCACTTTATGCTTGGGCCATTACAGCAGTCCCTTCCACCTTACTGACAATGAGTTTTCTAGCCCATCTTTTGCCAGAAGCTGTTTCAATGGTTTGGTCTTGTCTGCAAAAGTATGTTCCTTGGAGCCCCAGATCAGGCTTCTGTCACTTAGCTACTGTGTCTCACAGAATAGTGGATCTAGATTTTGTGAGTTTTGGTTCAGGCCCTTGGAACACTCTGTGCCCTGTGGCATCAGCAAAGTCACATCTATCTGAACTTTAGTTTCCCTATACATAGAGGAAAGATGAATTGTACTTCAGGGCAAAAGTAGTTGCCTCTTTCCCCCAGGTACACATGGTGTGTGTGTGTGTGTGTATGTGTGTGTGTGTGTGTGTGTGTGTGTGTGTAATCTGTGGAGGAAAAGTAGTTTCTCTGGAAATCAGAAAATCCCAAGTCTATCCTATTTAGTTTTGAGAAAATTCTGTTCCCTTGTAATGGCTGACTCTTCTACTTAAGGGAATATGCATGAAGATTAAATGTAAAACTGAACAACAGCATAATCAAATTAAGCCACTTTGGTGAGGGGAGAAGGGTAGAAGCAGGTCAACTGATTGCTTGATTGAATGACTGATTATTTGACTCAATTGACTAAGCTAATTGGAACCATCCGTATAGTAGCCAAGGGTGCGTGCACATTTCAAAATACTCTCTAAAAAGACTTGGGAACATCTGCTTATTTGGATTAATGTAGACAAAATATGGTTGGCTAAATGCTATGATATCTTCTAATCCTAGCTGAAGCACTTAGAAAAAAAACATAGTTAATGAAATACATGGGTTTATTAAGCCTTGGAAAGTTGACAGAATTGTATCTACCTATTTATTCAATATTTTTTATGTTGCTTCTAATGATTCAAGTACAAACTCAGTCATCTGCGTTTTGTTTGGTTTTGTGTTTTTTACATGAAAGGAAAGGGATCATGGCAATTATAATGAGGTTGATAAAGGAGAAGCAAACAGAGGAGCAGGAGGATGATTTCAATAAGTTAGGACATTTTATTGCTTCAGAGTTGGAGCTGCACACTTGGGAGAAATCATCTTTAATTATAAAGACCATGATCTAAATATTCATATACTCATTTTCTTCCTTTTAATAAAAGGAAGAAAAATACCTCAGATAGAATAAATGGTATATTATTTAGGACTCCTTTAGCTACAAGTAATAACACTAACAATAAGAACAAAGCCCCACTGGCTTAAAAAATAAAGTGAAATTTCTTATAGCCTAGACATGTGTCTCATGGAATCTAAGGTCAAAGATATAGTCTCTAACCTTTTAGATGCCCAAGAAATTGTCTTTGTTCCTTTCTGTTTCACATAGCCTATCTTATCTCATTTTTATTCCTTTGTGTCCTCCCTCACCTCTCTTTCTCCTGATAAAAGAAAAACTTCAGCTGAAAATTTAAAGGAGTTTAACTGAGCAATGAATGATTTGTGAATTGGGTAGCCCCCAGAATCACAACAGATTCACAGCCCAGCCACATGGTGGAAGAAAATTAATCGACAATAAAAGGGAAATGACTCACAGAAATTGGAAGTGAGGTACAGAACAGCTGGATTGGTTATAGCTCAGCATTTGCCTTATTTGAACAGTTTGAACACTCAACAGTGCATAACTGGTTGAAGTATGGCTGCTGGGATTGGCCAGGACTCAGCTATTGTTACAGGCGCATACTCCTACCTTAGTCTCTCAATCTTGTCCACCTATTAAGCTGCGTTGCTGTTCCTCCACAAGGACTCTAATATAGAAGTACGGAGCCCTTCTCATACCATATTTAGTTTGCTTTAACACTCCAGATGAATCCTGGGATTTTCAATTCCTAGAAAAGAATAAATATCTCTCTCCTTCTCTCAGCTCAGTTTGTAAATCCTGGTAAAGGTACTCTCATAGCTGAGCTTGCATCCAATCCTCACTCTTGATTCAGTCATCAGTAGCCTCTGATTAGGTCACGGATGCTGGGGCTTTTACAAGGTGGGTGGAAAAGAGAAGAAACTTTGAGCAGACAGCCTAAGATATATCTGGCACAAGTAATCTGACTCTGGTTACAAAGAAGTATTGAGCAAGGATGTGAACTCAGGTCTGTCTAGCTCTAAAGTCCAAGATGTCTTTACCACACCATGACACTGCCATGCTTGGTAGTTTGAAGAAAGACCATAAAAATTTATCCATACAAAACAGATATCTAGACTTTTTCTCTTAGGGAACATCAAGCTAAACCAAACTTAGATTAAGTATTTACTCAGGTCAAAAATGTTGAGTATCTACTTTGCTATCAGTACATTGGTAAGTAGGATACTAACATATTTAATATTAATAATAACAATTCATATTTAGAGAGTTGTTAGTATGTGTCAGACACTCTTCTGAATTCTTCCCATGTATTAACTCAATTAGTCCTCTCAAGAGTTCTATCAGGCCAAGCTTATTTTACAGATGAGTAAATTAAGATATAGTGAAGAGAGTAGAAGGTATCAGACATTTTCACCTTATTAAAGTTTTATTGGCAGTAAAGTAAAACATGAGAAATGACTAACTTTTATGACACAGAAAGGCTTCAACAATTGCCTCATATGTACTGCTTATAGTTCACAAAGTGCTTTATTTAAAAAAAAATCCTCAAGTCATTCCAACAATCTCAGAAAGAATAAAGAATACTCCACTGCCATTAGTTGATAACATCACTGAAAGTTGAAATAGGTGTCCCCACATTTGTGGAGTTGGTTTTCAAATCTGTAATATTGGTCTCTAATGACTTCAGAAGAGGAATGACATTGAGTGTTTGAGTAGTATATTAGCTTCCTATGGCTACCATAACATGTTACCACACATTTAGTGGCTTAAAACAATAAAATATTACCTCATTGTTCTGTAGACTGGAAGTCTGAAATTAAGATGTCAGCAGTGCCGCACTCCTCCTGAAAGGTTCAAGGGGAGCATTTTTCTTGCCTTGTTTATCTTCTGGTGGTTCTAGGCATCCCTTGACTGGTGGCTACAAGTATCTTCCTCTTCTGCCTCTTATACAACACCTATCATTGGAGGTAGGACCTCTGAGAGTAATTCAATATGACCTCATCTCAAGATCCTTAATTACATCTGCAAAGACCCTTTTCACAAATAAGGTGATATTCACAGGGCAGGAGGTTAGGATGTGGATATATCTTTTTGGAGACCACCGTTAAACATATTACAGATGTTTAGGGAAGCCATTTCAGATTTTTATAGAAACTTAATACTGTCCAAGACATAATTCTAAGTAGTTTACTTAACATGGAGGCAATTTCCATACCCCTCTGTGTTTGTTCATTCTCATGCTGCTATGAAGAAATATCTAAGACTGGGTAATTTATAGAGAAAAGGGGTTTAATTGGCTCAAGGTTTAGCATGTCTAGGGAGGCCTCAGAAAATTTATAAACACAGTGCAAGGCACCTCTTCACAGGGTGACAGGAGAGAGAATGAGTGCAAGCAGGTGGAATACCAGACATTTATAGAACCATCAGAGCTCCTGAGAACTCACTCACTATCATGAGAACAGCATGGGGGAGCATGCCCCCATGATTCAATCACCTCCACCTAGTCCCACCCTCAAAACATGGGGATTACAGAGGGGTTACAATTCAATGTGAGATTTGGGTAGGGACACAGAGCCAAACCATATCACCCTCACAATGCATGTCCTGGGACCATTATCAGACATAGGACTCTTACTTAGGAATGTAAATGATTCTGAGATAGGGGCAGGTGTGTTTTGACTTATAGCAAAAACAGACTTATAAACTTTCACTTTCCCTCTCTAAAATAAAGTACTGACTTTTTAGACTATAATTTTGAATTGGTAAGACATTCACTTAAACTTAAAATCATATGTTTTAGTTTTTCCTCATTTGACAGTTTTAAAAATATCATTCAGACGTGTTAACTTGGCAAAAAAAAAAAAAACAACTAAATTTGTGGATTAAATGGATAAAAAGATTTTCACAATGAAAAAGTAAAATTCTAAGGGAAAAGGTAGATTTGTATAT
This sequence comes from Saimiri boliviensis, assembly GCF_048565385.1. Taxonomy (NCBI): domain Eukaryota; kingdom Metazoa; phylum Chordata; class Mammalia; order Primates; family Cebidae; genus Saimiri; species Saimiri boliviensis. The sequence continues at coordinate 208,183,385 of NC_133450.1, read as the reverse complement.
TACTTTTAATACTGGAACACATATTCTCACTTCTATACTTTTTAAACCATAGATTTTTAAGTATTAGATATCTTAAAATGTCACCACATTTACATAGATTTAAAACTTGAAATAGCTTATTGAGTCCTTAGAGAAAAATGGGATTATATTTGGAGGACAAATGTCTCCGAGAAATGACCTGAAGACTTCTATGAATATCTGTAAATCTTGAGTTTGAACAGTTACCCATTGGTAAGAAGTTGGCAAGATTCTAGGACACTTTGTTCCTTGCCATACAGAAACAATGTTTCCTAAAATGTGGTCTGTAAAACAGCAGTCAGCTGCATAGTATCCAGTTCCTTAATTCTAACATATAACTACACAGCCCCATTTTAATGAATCTGAGACTGGGTTGCCTATTATATAATGTGAAATTATTATTTTTTTTTTTTTAGCCACTAGACCTTGATTGAATAAACTTAGCTATTTATGGGTAATGACCAATTATCTAATGATCATCTCAGTTGACTTATTGGCATTTATTGCACCTCATGTTGCTGAATTTAACTTGGATCCTCAATTATTGCTTATAAAACATTATACTCCAATGTTGCATTAAAATGAAATATTTTTATGAAGGCGAAGATTGACAGTCTCAAGACAAATCTTTCACTTTAAGGTAGCAGACATGCCAAATCTCTTGAAGTAAATCATAAAATCTTCAAAACTGGGAGAAGTCTGATTTACTTAGTCTTTGAATTCTTTTATCTGTCAAAGGCTTCCAGATGAATGTCAAGAGAAGCTGATTAACTTCTGGTGATACATACTTAAATGAAGTACATAATGGGAAATGCAGATAAAAGTCTAAGAGCCTTTCATATGATATATAATTATAATGTCAATTCTGAAGATGCTGAAAAAGTTGATATGAGAGCATCATTTACAGAAAAAAGCATATCATTCTGAGGTCCTATTCAACACTTCGGCATGATGGAAATCTTACTCTTAGAATTTCCAAAGGCACATTAGCTTATTAAAAGCTCTTAAACATCCTGTAATAATAAAATCTACTTAGCTCTATTTTTTAACCATAATTTTCACACGTATATAAAACTAAAATTCCTCCACTCCCACCAACATTCCCTCCCTTCTCCCAACCCACATACAAACCAGCTACTACCATTTACCATTGTTATATCCTTGTGAATATATCTTATCCCAGGGAATAAGTTATTGTAAAAATTTACCTCATCCTCATTTTTGCAAGTGATAAAGTCATGAATATAGTTAAAATCACACACACACACACACACACACACACACACACACACACACACAGAGGACTGCAATCCGAAAGACAATATTACTAATTTTTCATTAATTTGCTTTATGGCCATGAGCACTTTTTTCTTCTCTGAGCTGACTTTTCAACCTATTCAATAAATAGATATTACAAAAAAATCTGCAACTTTCCTACTGCCCTACCCTCCAGTGTCTGTGATGAGGCCTATTAGTGGGGGATAGAAAAACAGCTTTGTTTAAACATATGCTACATGCCTTGGAAAACTTTCTAGCTAGACATAAAACTACCACTTATTCTTTGATTTTCAAGAGTAATACATGAATTTATTTTACATTTTTTATTTTATATTAGCCACATTTCCAATGCCACATTCTGAGAGTGCTAGGCTGGCCATCTCAAAGAGATCTATGGAATCAAATGTGCTACCTGGTGTTCATTTACCAAGCTCCTTTCGTGAGTTGACCCCATTCCTTACATGAATAGAGCTGTCTGAGGACATGAGAGATTTTGCAATTCTTGGCCACATATTTCTCTTTCATTGTTGAAGGTGATTGTTCTCCTTCTTCTTCTCTTTTCTCCTACTTCTCCATCATCATCACATCTCACCTTCAATCCATCTTCTATATTACTTCCTATTAAAATTGATCCTGGCATGCTTCTGCTTAACACTTCACCCCAAGGATAAAATCAAATCTCTTTGCACAGCTTATCAGACTCTTCAAGGAATGGTACCTTTTCCCCTCTCTGTCCTCATCTCTTGCTGTTTTCCCACCAACTACTGTACATTCCAGATGTGACTGATTTCTATTCAGTTCCTTGAATGTATCATGCTCTTTTTTATTGCTATGCTTCTGCACATGCATTACCTTTATTCAAGGACATGTCTCCATCTCCACCTTCTTCCTTCTACTGACTCACTTGGTTATAATTTTAATATAGTTTTATTATCCAGATGATGAAACATCACTTCCTCTAGGTAAATGTATAATGCCCTGATCACCAATATTGCATTCAGTGACACTCCTATCAGCTCCCACAGCATCTCATACTTTTCCTAACTCAGTACAATCAGCATTCTGTTGAAATTGTCTTCCTCCTTGTATACCTCCCCCTAAATTTCAACTTCTGGGTTGGCTTTCCAGTAAGATAATTTCAGATTATATGAGGATCTCATGAAATCCAGAGCTTTGCTCAGCAGTGAGATCACGTCTGAAATATACTATCTAAAGCATAGATATGAGAATATGAAAGATAAAGCCTGTTTTGAGTCATTGTGGATAGCATAACCTTTTCAGTCTCACCAAACCAATGTGGAAGCAAAATAAATGGCCAACAATTCATGGGATGCACAAAGCCCAAACATCTGTGACAGATGCTATACTTCTAAAATGATCCCCTATTGCCCCAGGAACTTTTTGCAATTACTCTAGTATTCTTATCGAGACAGGAGAGCTGAGAATACTACTCTAGCTTCTCTCTTACATACTTGTTTGCCTGGCCTGGAGATGAGTTTACTCTCCCCTCCTAACACCAAACACAGCTGACTTTTTGAAGCTGTGAATCAAGCTAACTGCCTGAAAGTCTCTGGCATCATAACCGTAAGACTTTGAAAGCCACTGGATCTAGAAAGTAACTCTTTTTTACAACTTCAATTGTTCATTTACTATAATGGTAATATAAAATTTATTATTTTATTATTTGGGGGGTTCACTATGATCTAGATACTTTGAACACACTATAATATTTAATACCCTCCACAATTCTTCAGCTAGTTATTATTTTCCCCATGTTACAGATAAAAAGACAGAGGCTCTCAGTAGCCTAGTGGTTTCTTGAAAGTCACACAGTTGATAAGCATCAGAACTCATGTTAGAAAAAACATATCTCTGATTCTGAAACCCACGTTATTCTGCTAAGATGTGTCTCGATGTTTCAGAACAAGATATCCCTTATTTGGGGAGTCAGTTTTTTAAAAAGATGATTTATTTGAAAATGTTTGCTTTTCATCTGCAATAGCATATAGTAAAAAAATGCTTTTTTTCTGGGTCAGTGATTCTCCCTAGTTACTGAAATGGAGGACTAGCCAGGAATACCACCAACCAGGCACTGATTTGTGGCAGGTGGGAGCCACTGGGGTTCACTATCCCCTCTTCTAAGGAATATTCCCTGAAAATCCCTCCTATATCTACCTAGACAGTTCTTACCACTATTGCACTCTAGGAGCTGACAGAGCACTGGACCTGGGGTTAGGCAGACCAGAGTTTGAGCCCTAACTCTGCCAGTTCCTACTTAAGTGAATTGGATGATTGTTAAGTGGCTTTACATGACAAGGAGGAGAAAGAATCTCACAAGGTTGGAAAGGGAGCCACAGGAGCAAAATCACACATGTTACAGAACTCTAGAAACTGTAAAGATGCTGAACATATATGAAGCAACATTATTGTGCCCTCCAAACCAGCAGTCAATCAAAACTTAAGATACCAGGATTTCATGTGGATATTAGCATTGATTGTGAGCACTTTAGAAAGGGAGATATGGTCTCAATCATTTCCTTGTGTGCCCCCTAATTAGCATAGGGTCTGAACAGAATAGAGACTCTGAAAGGACTTGATCTTGATTATCTGAATGGTGATGATCACAGCTCTTCCCTCACCTCCAAGCTGAAAGTCAGAGGCTTCTCCTTACTCTGAAAAGATTTTCTGTCTGAAATCCACACCTGAACTTAGAATCTACTGGCTTAGTTTTTTTTGTTTTGTTTTGTTTTTATTATTATATGTACATAATAATGTTAGCAGGCATCCTTTATCAAGCAGACAAATTGTACTTTACTGACATGATCTAATTTAAGCCTTATAGCTACTATATTAGTCCATTTTCATACTGCTATGAAGAAATACCAAAGACTGGGTAATTTATAGATAAAAAAGGTTTAATGGGTTCACAGTTCCACATGGCTGGGGAGGCCTCACTATCATAGCAGAAATGAAGGAGGAGCAAAGGCATGTCTTACATGACATCAGGCAAGACAGCATGTCCATTATAAAACCATCAGACCTCATGAGACTTATTCACTATCATGAGAACTGCACAAGAAAAACCTGCCCTTATGATTAAATTACTTCCCACTGGTTTCCTCCTACAACATGTAGGGATTATGAGAGCTATAACTCAGGATGAAATTTGGATGGGAACACAGCCAAACCATGTCAGGTACTTCACATATTACTGTACAATAAGTATCCCCACTTTCACATGTGAGCTAACTGAGATTTAGAAATGAGATGACCACCCCCTTTTTCTGATTCATCAAGACTTACCAGCAGAAGAGATCTGAACTCAGAGCTCCCTGAGGCCTGACATAGCCTCTTTACCATGCTGATGACTTTACTAAATTTTGTCTTGCAAGTCAGGGGACATCAGAGACTTGCATGAATTAAGTGTTAAATAAATATTCTCAAATTGCTCATCTGTGACAGAGAAATAGTAAAAGTCCCTACTTCATGAGGTCACATGAAGATAAAATTATACTGTCTATGAAATGTTAAACAAAATGTCTGCCATCGGTAAACATTCAATGATAAATGGTTGTGATATAATTAGGTTTTGTGTCCCCACCCAAATCTCATCTTGAATTGTAATTCCCACAATCCTCATGTGTCGAGAGAGACCAGGGGGAGGTAATTGAATCATGGGAGTGGTTTCCCCAATGCTGTTCTCATGATAGTGAGTTTTCACAAGATCTGATGGTTTTATGAGGAGTTCTTTCCACCTTTGCTCAGCACTTCTCCTGACTGCCATCTTGTGAAGAAGGTGCTTTTCTTCCCCTTCATCTTCTGCCATGATTGTAAGTGTCCTGAGGCCTCACCAGCCATGCTGAACTGTGAGCCAATTAAACCTATTTCTTTGATAAATTACCCAGTCTTGGGTATTTTTTATAGCAATGTAAAAATGGACTGATACAGTAAATTGGTATTGAGGTAGTAGAGTATAGCTATAAGATACCTGAGAATGTGGAAGCAAATTTGGAACTGGGTAATGGGCAGAAGTTGGAACAGTTTTCAGAGCTCAGAAGACAGGAAGATGTGGGAAAGTGTGGAACTTCCTAAAGACTTTTTGAATGACTGACCAAACTGCTGATAGTGATGTGCGCAATAAAGTCCAGGCTGAGGTGGTCTCAGATGGAGATGAGGAAGTTATTCGGAACTGAAGCAAAGGTGACTCTTGCTATATAGTTTAGCAAAGAGACGTTTAGCAAAGGCATTTTGCCCCTGCCTTAGAAATCTTTGAACTTGAGAGACACGATTTAGGGTATATGGTAGAAGACATTTTTAAGTATTATAGCAAAGCATTCAACATGTGACCTGGGTGCTCTTAAAAGCATTCAGTTTTATGCATTCACAGAGAGATAGTTTGGAATTGGAACTTATGCTTAAAAGGGAAGCAGAGCATAAAAGTTTGTAAAATTTGCTGCCTGATGACTTGATAGAAAAGAAAACCCATTTTCTAGGAAAAATTCAAGCTGGCTGCAGAATTTTGCATAATGAGAAGGCAAATGTTAATCACCAAGAGAATGGGGAAAATGCCCCCAAGGCATATCAGAGGTCTACACGGCAGCCCCTCCTATCACAGGCCCAGATGCCTAGGAAGAAAACTATTTTCTCAGGCCATGCCCACAGCCTTGCTGCTTTGTGCAGTCTCAGGACATGGTGTCCTGCATCCCAGCCTTGGCTAAAAGGGACCAAAATACAGCTCAGGATATTGCTTCAGAGGGTGCAAGCCCCAAGTCTTGGCAGCTTACACATGATTTTGGGCCTGTGGGTGCACAGAAGTCAAGAATTGAGGTTTAAGAGCCTCCACCTAGATTTCAGAGGATGTATGGAAATGAATATCCAGGCAGAAGTTTGTTGCAGGGGTGGAACCATCATGGAGAACCTCTGCTAGGGCAGTGCAGAAGGGAAATGTGGGGTTGAAGTCCCCATGTAGAGTCTCCACTGGGGCACTGCCTACTGCAACTGTGAGAAGAAAGCAGTAGTCCTCCAGACCCCAGAATGGTAGATCCACTAACAGCTTGCACTGTGCACCTGGAAAAGCTGCAGACATTAAATGCCAGTCCATGAAAGCAGCTTGGAGGGGGGCTGTACCCTGCAAATCCATAGGATGGAGCTGTGCAAGGCTGTGGGAATCCACCTCTTGCATCATTGTGATCTGGATGTGAGACATGAAGTCAAAGGAGATCATTTTGGAGCTTTAAGATTTGACTGCCTAGCTGGTTTTCAGACTTGCATGGGGCCTGCAGCCCCTTCATTTTGGCCAATTTCTCCCATTTGAAATGATTGTATTTACCCAATGTCTGTATCTCCATTGTACCTAGAAAATAACAAACTTGTTTTTTTATTTTACAGGCTCATAAGAGGAAGGGACTTGTCTTGTGTCAGATGAGACTTTAGATGTGGACGTTTTAGTTAATGCTGAAATGAATTAAGACTTTGGGGAACTGTTGGGAAGGCATGATTGGTTTTGAAATGTGAAAGCCACATGTTATTTGGGAGGGTGCCAGGGTGGAATGCTATGGTTAGGCTTTGTGTCCTCACCCAAATCTCATCTTAAATTGTAATTCCCATAATCCCTGTAGTCCTCACATTTCAAGGGAGAGATTGGGGGACGTAATTAAATCATGGGGGCAGTTTCCCCCATGCTGTTATCATGACAGTGAGTTAGTTCTCACGAGATCTGATTGTTTTATTAAGAGCTCTACCCACCTTCACTCACCACTTCTTCCTGCTACCTTGTGAAGAAGATGCTTTGCTTCCCCTTTGCCTTCCAGCATGATTGTAAGTTTTCCGAGGCCTCCCTAGCCATGCTGAATATTGAGTCAACTAAATCTCTTTTCTTTTCCTTTTAATAAATTACTCAGTCTTGGCTATTTCCTTATAGCAGCATGAGAGCAAGCTAATACAGGCTATTATTAAGCTTTTTCTTTGAATTTTATTATTTCCTACTCTCCTCCCTCTTCTGTGGCATAATATCTTCAAACATAGTGTCGCAGCTAACATTTTTTTTTTTTACTTTTGCCCCACACAGAAGACTTCATTAGATCTGTGACTCATAAAAGATATGAATGGATAGGAAATAAAATTCAGAAGGTCTTCTGGGATCTGACTCATAAGGTGATCAGTTTGGGAATCAGAACCAATGACCAAATGGTCATTACAGATAAATAATGCTCAATAGTTTAGAGTTAAGCAATACAATGCAATGGTTAGAAACATGACTTTGTAGTCAACTTGAATTAAAAACAAAAATCTGGCACTTTTATAGATTCAATACGTGCAAATTGAGTGTTTGTTATGCACAAAGCACCGGGAAATAAATTTCACATTAACTAATTTTGTGAACTCATGCAAGTCAAGAAATATCCCTATCCTCAGTTTCTTCATCTGTAAAATGATCATGACACTGTTTTGCTCATAGAACTGTAGGCTTTATAAGAAACAGTATGTCAAGAGTTCTTAGAACAGTGCCTAGTTATGGCAGCTCTAATTACTTGGCCTGACTGATTTACTTTATTTGATTCTCATGACAATTAGAGCAATATTTTTATTACCAGTACCCTCGTTTTTGGGGTGAGGAAATTGAAGAGACTCACTTATGCTGCTCTACTGTTCTTGTGGGCACTAATGGGTGTCTGCAGGTATTCATCAGTCCTTTATGAGGGAGTTACTCAGCAGCTGCAGAAGAGAATATTATCCCAGGTTTCTCTAAGTCTTCCCACTAGTGAGTCACCAGACATGGTCATGTGAATTTGCTGGGCCTCCAGGAGCTGAATGAAAGCAGGAAGTCTGTCAGCCTTGGCCTTAACCCTAAGAAAATTCTGCCACCTCTTGCTGCCAACTCAGATGCTTGTCATATTATTCATGAATATGGTGTCTTCCACAAGAAGCTGTTGGCTCCCCAAGGCTGGCTTGGGTAGACAGGCACTGGAAACCCAGAAATCCAGACCAACAGTGGGAGAATCTGGCATCCAGTTGGGGGACTTGCTGGGCTCATCAGTTTATGTCAATTCTTGGCAAACTAAAAATGGTCCCCTAAGGCTGGCATCCTGGGGACAAGTTTATCAATCACTCCACGTAAGCCAAGCATTATGCCAGACACTGCATGGGAAGTGCGAAGGGAGGCATCTTAGACTGGTCATTCTGCCATTGTAAAAAACTGAGTGGCTAAAACAACAGAAATTTATTTTCTTAAAGTTTTGGAGGCTGGAAGTCTGAGATGCCAACCTAGTTTCTGATGAGGACTTTCTTCCTGACTTGCACCTTCTCACTGTGTTTTCACATGATTGTGAGAGAGAACATGTAAGTTCTCTGGTGTCTCTTCTTACGAAAGCACTAATTTAATCATTAGTCCCCACTATCACGACCCCATCTAAACCTAATCACCTCCTAAAGGCCTCATCTCTAAATACTATCACAGTGGGAGTTACAGATTCAACATATGCATTCTGTGAGGAACACAATTCATCAAATAGCAGGAGATAAGCATTTGAATGCATTTGGAGTCTGGTCAATTTTGATTGATGTATTTAAGAGGATCAATGACAAATCAGGAAATGTGCCAAAGTGAAATTTAAATAGTAAAGGATCTTAAAATCATGTTAGATAAGAAAAAAAGTAAATTAGCCATAAAGCAACTAACTATTGGGGGCCTATGCTAGTTTAACAGGAGAAAGTGTTATAAAACTTCACATTGTTAGGTTGCTAACAGAAAGACACTAAAGCCCTAATTACAAAATTATTAGGGCAATAGTTAAAATTTAAGATAGTATTTATAAACATTTAATATTTTATCATAATGTTAGTATACAAGTTTTACACTGTTATTGTGTCAATTGCTCATTATGGGTGATCATTGCAAATGAATAGTGTATTCACTTAGTAATTATAATATTAAAATTCAACCCTACTGGACAATTATTCTAGCAATAGTCAAACGATTTGAGCAGAGATATTTTTAGTCTGCACTCACAGACCAGCAGATAGATAACCTATTATTTAAAAATTAACCTTTTATGGCAAATAAATCAAACCCCAGGTGAACTCTTTTACCAGCAGCTCTTACTCATTTGGTTGCAGCTTACAAGCCCATTTAAAAGATTATTGTAGCTTTGGTTGTTTTTAATCATTTTGCCTTTTAATCTTTTTTTTTGAGACGGAGTTTCACTCTTGTTACCCAGGCTGGAGTGCAATGGCGCGATCTCGGCTCACCGCAACCTCCACCTCCTGGGTTCAGGCAATTCTCCTGCCTCAGCCTCCTGAGTAGCTGGGATTACAGGCATGCGCCGCTATGCCCAGCTAATTTTTTTGTATTTTTAGTAGAGACGGGGTTTCACCATGTTGACCAGGATGGTCTCAATCTCTCGACCTCGTGATCCACCCACCTTGGCCTCCCAAAGTGCTGGGATTACAGACTTGAGCCACCGCGCCCAGCTCCCTTTTAATCTTTATACTAGAGATATAATTGATTTACTCATCACCGTTACAGATTTAGTGTTATAGATTTCATAGTGTACTTACTTTTACCAATGAAGATTTTACTTTCATGTTTTCATGTTACTAATTGAAGTCCTCCTTCATCTTGAAGAGCACCCTGTAACATCTCTTGTAAGGCAGGCCTGGTGTTGATGAACTCTCTTAGCTATTGTTTACCTGAGAAAATCTTTATCACCTCTTAATGTTTGAAAGACTAAGTTGCTGGATATAACATTCTTGGCTGATAGGGTTTTTTGCCCAGGTTTTTTGAATATTTATTCCACATTGTATAGACATATAGAAACATTACATTGTATCCCATAAATATATAAAAGTATTATCTGTTAATTTAAAATAAAATAAAATTATAAATGGACTAATTTGAGTAAATGGGTAGATTCATAAATCTTTTCCATAGAAAAATGAGCAAATACATCAACCTTGACATATAGTAAGAGAAGTAAGAGCCACCAGTTGAGACAGTATCATAGTTGCTGCTTAGTAATATTTGTTGAATGACTAAATAAATTAATGAATGAGTAAAGACTGAAGTCTATTTTATCTTCAGATAAGGATATTTCACATGCATGTATATGTATAATGAGGTATCACTTTTCTCTTATGACAGAGGCCTTTACTGGAGAGTTATAGGCACACCTTCTTACATCCATTGGGCTCTAGTAGGCTCCTCTTGGGTTAGCTTCAAGATGTAGGTCTGATCCAGCTCTGCTCTTGATGTCTTATTCTGCAGCTCAGGTTTATAGGTCAGTGGGTACCCAGGCTATGTGCACATATGATGGCAGAAGCAGAAGATGGCAAATCCAAGAGAGCAGGCACATTTCTCATCTGTTTGCATCTTGCCTGCTCACATCCTCCTGACTTGACAAATCAACAGCCACCCCAAAAGTCATAGGTTGGAAAATACATTTTATTACCACAAAGCCATAGCAAGAGTGTGGATAATTAATGTTGTTACATGGGAATGAAAAATTAAGACCAATAATTCAGTATACCTAATTCCTTCCCTTCCAGTTGTAGAAGCCAGTTGTGTGACTGAAGTCTCTTTATTTCTCAAAGAGGCATTTCTTTTTCACCAAACCACCTTCTTTAGGTCAAACTCAACCTTTGAAAATCACCTAAGATGACTAGTAAAATGTACTTTCAGTTGGCCAGGTGTGCAGCTCAGGATTCCTGGGTCATTCTGATGCTTAACTTTACATTACTCTTTGGAAAGCATCATCTGGGTTCTCCTTACTCTGAATAGATTCAATAAGTGATTTTTCTCCTTTACTTTCACTGTTTATTTATGTAAATAATTCAAATTTCTATTTCTTAGTTGGAGGATAAGACAAATAACTTTTATAACTTGCCATTCTAGACTATCACAAGCAGCTTGTCTTTTTTCTTTTTTTTTCTTTGCTGTGGTATCCAGGTATTTAATTCTCTCTCCATGTATCATATCATTCTTAATGACACTTCTGATGTGCTATAAAATTAGCATTCTAGAAGCTCATATTTATATATTAAAAGCTGAGCTAAAGAGAGTATACTTACACTATATCTACAACTTGGAAAGCAAATTATATCTGGCATAAAAACAGTAATAAAATGAGAATGGAAATGTACTCCTACTGGGTGGTATGGTTACAATTAAATCCTGCTGCTATTTTTATGATATTAGAGGAAAGGATGTAATTCAATGTAAAACATATTAGCATCTGACCTGTGCCAGGTGCTCTGATGATGGGTTCTAGGGACAAAGGGATGCACAAAACTCATCTCTTCACTCGAGTTGCTCACAGACCAGCAGGAAAGGCATTCACTCATTCACTCACCCATTCATTCAACAACTAAGTCCCAAGTCATCAGGGTGAGGAGGATGCAGAAGTGAAAAATAGACTCAATCTCTATCTTTATAAATCTAAAACTCCAGCTGAGGAGAGCTATTTTAGAATAATGTGAAGTCTAACTTTAGGACAATGTGAATAGCCATTACCTATTTCTAGATCTTTCTTCACACATTTTCTTTCTGTACCAAAACACCTACAGGATTTGTGATATAAACTGAAGTAGAGATTTTACTTTGGACAAGATGGGCAATTGAGGTATGAATTAACCAGACTTCTTATAGTAAGCTCATTCTTAAGAGGTATATGTGCTCACCCCTTGTACTCCAATAGAAAAAAATGTAGAATAGTTGTACCAAAACTTGTTTCGTTTTACTTAATATACTGAAATCGTCTGTTGTGCTTCTCAAAAATGCGCATTTCTGCACCTACTCTAGGCCTCTAGTTTGTGAATTTTCACACGTTAAGTACAGTTATTTTTTGCCTTCAAAAAAGCTCCCCAATAATTTAGACACAGTTAGGTTTGGAACTATTTGTCCCAGGATATGAAAAAAAACTTCACCGAACTTCACAGAAGTGGGTTTGAAGGACAAATTGAAAAGAGTAGAAAAGCATTTCAGGCAAAGCAAACATAGGTGAAGAATTAAGAGTAAACACATGAATAAATGAAGCAAGAGAGGCAATGAAGAGGGAATCTGAAAGAATAAACTGATCAAAAATTTTTGATCAATATTATCAATGTCTGAGGCCCTTTTTTGTGGTCGTTTGTTGCATGAGAATTCCTTGAAGTTCTGATATCTAGAACAGGACCCAGAAAACCTGGATTTAGTCCCAGTTCTAATGTTGGGAATACTTGGTCAAAGTTCTTCCCTTCTCAGACTTTATATTCCATTCATAAAAATGGAGGATTCACCCAGGTGCTGCTGAAGGGAATACTCATATTCTAGCTTTGAGAATGCTCATACTCTGATCTGTCTGGGACTAGATGAAGCTATCACAGAGTTTCCCTCCAGAATCAGAAGAGAGAAAAGAAACGCTGGTAACTCAGTTGTGCATTCTCAAGCATATCAGTGGGGAACAGCAATTTAAAAGATGCATTTTTTGGCCCCAGGCAGTGGCTCACACTTTGGGAGGCTGAGGTGGGTGGATTGCCTGAGTTCAGGAGTTTGAGATCAGCCTGGGCAACATGATAAAACCCTTTCTCTACTAAAATACAAAAAAAAAAAAAAAAAAAAAAAAAAAAAATTAGCCAGCTTGGCAGCGTGCGCCTGTAGTCCCAGCTACTTGGGAGGCTGAGGCAGGATAACTGCTTGAACCTGGGAGGCGGAGGTTTCAGTGAGCCAAGATCATGCCACGGCTGTCCAGCATGGGTGTTAGAGGAGGACTCCATTTTTTTAAAAAATGTACTTTCCAAAAAAGAAAACAACCAGCTGGGAAATCCATGCTAACATGTTCCCTCCAAGGTTGGCTTTGGAAATGCCTAAGGGTAGAACATTATTACCTCCAAAATTCTGAAGGGGCAGAAGAAGGGCAAGTCTATATCTGAGGCCAAATACATAAAGGCCATGCCAGTTGGTTAATGGAATTCACAGTTTGAAAAGAAAGCAACTTGTTTTTGTGAGATGCATTTCCAGAGAGCCAGCTTCTGTTTCCATTATCACCAAATCACCTCAGGTCAGCAGAATATGGAAAGGACAGTCTCAGCGAAAGTTCCAAGAGCCAAGGCCAACAAGGCCCTAGGGAACAGGCCTTCAAAGGGTACACAGATATTACTTACTGTGTCTGTATCTGCCAGTGAAACTGACCAAAAGAAGCAGAACTGCCTGTGTAGGCCAGGCACTGGGAAATACGAAAACATGGTGTTAATAGCCACTGACTGTAGACACTTCTACAAGCTGTTCTTTGGATGTCTGATTTGTTTTGGCTGAAGGGCAGTGCCAGTAAGAACCGCTTCCACCTGGCTGCTCTGCAGAGCTGGAGCATTAGGACGTTTGACAACCTGCTTTTCAGGATCATCAAAGGTACCAGGGAAGAGACCTGAATTCCGGCTCTGAATTGGTTTCCCACTCCTGTGCAGTCTTGTACAGATTACTCTCCCTCTCTGAGCCTTATTTCACTCAATGTTAAGAGAAGGAAATTGGGTTAGCCTTGATGTGTTGAGAATATAATAAAGCAAGCTTTGCTTTATGTAGTGAATATGTGGCTAAAAACTGGCTGTAGGCTTTACTATGTCTGCTTGTGGGTGTTTATAATGAAGGCCACTAAGTCTCAGAGACAGAGCTTTCCTAGGGTCAGTTCAGTAAATATGAGTTGGGCATATTGCTAGGTATGGGAGGTCAAGGAATGAATATGGCTCAGTTTCTTCTCCTGAGGAGTTTCCAGTTGATGGCAAGGTGAACGCATCAACAGGCAGGGCAGTGTGGTGGGAGCAGCAGAGGACGTGATGCCGCTGGGTAGGAGAGATAGAGACAAGCCATGGGGAGGAGTAGCCCTTCCTCAGTAAGGAGGGGTAGGGAAGATTGAAAGAGAAGGTTAGTCAGTAGAAAACAAATTCCTGAATTGTCTTGTATGATGATTATGGGTTGTCCTTAAAAAAGAAAAACTGCGAGATGGAGTGGCTAGAAGAAAGAATAAAGAAAGGCTTTCCAAGGCAGGAGATAAAAAATGAGGGCATGAAACTGTATAAGAAGTAGCATAGCAAGAATAGAACTGAAAATTCATCCAATTAATTCAATGTTGCTGGAGGGTAAAATAGAAAGAAATGAAATAATGGTTAATCTGGGCTAAAGCAAATATCTTCTAAAAGCAAATTCATTCTTCATTCATTAAACCATTATTTCTTTTATTGTATTTTATTTGATAATACATTATAAAATATGTCAATGCTGAAAATGTGACAAAGAATAAAATAATGAAAACCCATATACCTACCACTCAGTTTAGAAAACAAAATGTTGCCAACATAATTATAGATCCTTGGTTTCCCTATGCTGAGTGTACCCATCAAGAGCAGATTCATCTCTCAGGATTAGAATCACAGTAATTAAACTCTCAGGAATGAAGTATAAAATGGTAAATTTAATTTATTAACCGATATTGCAAAATGTAACTGTCACATGGATTGGATATGAGTGTCCCTGAGGTCAGTACATTCCTTCCCTGTACCAAGCTACAGGACACACCACATCGAAGTCTAAAGCCAGTTTTTCAGTTAACAGTTAGAAATTCCAGGCAGTCTGAACAGCTTATTCTTTTCCAGCGGCTGGTTCCTCGTGAAATGTCAAATTATTGTCAGATGTTTTCTTGGTAAATCTGGAATCAGATGAATCAAAAATTGAATGGCACAAACTTCCTCTTCCCTCCCTCCCTCCCTTTCTCCCTTTCTTCCTTCCTTCCTTCCCTCCTTTCCTAAAGTAATTCAACCACCTCTCCTTGGGCACAAGTTCTCAGGCCCTCCTGAGACAGTGCCTTGGGCCATGGTCATTCATATTTGGCTGAGAATAAATCCCTTCAAGTATTTTACAGAGTTTGGGTTTTTGGCTCAAAATTCGCAGCAACATTGTGAATAGTGACTTCCTATTCTTTTAACAACTTGTTTCTGCTTAATCATTCGGAGTTAGTTGCTGTTGTTGTATACAAACTCCTGCTTGTGCTAAGAGCTGTATAACTGATGAAAAAATAAACATAGGCTCTGACCACATTATCCTTGTAAATTCACAGAGGAGGCAAACATCAACTGAATACAGAATCACAAATTTATAAATTATGATCATTTGTAGTTATCTCTACAAGAAACACTACATTTATAAAAAGTGACAATAGGGAATACTAATTCAATTTCAGGGGAATTCACAATGACTTCTCTGAGAAAGTGACCCTGGAGTGGAGACCTGAAAGTAAGTAGGAGTTAGAGAAGTAAGAAGTTGGGTGTGTCTCAGGGGAGAGGGGCTAAGCTTGTAGTGTTAATGACACAATATGAATGTTAATGATACAATATCAATAAGATTTCAGATCCCTCCTGAGGAGATTGGGAAGCTCTCTCCTGTCTTAGAGCCATAAGCCTCGTGTCACTGAAGGGTATTAGGTAAGAGAGTTACCTACTTTAATTTGTTTTCTGTTTGTTTATTTATTGCTTTTTTAAAAAGTGCACTCAATGTGTATAATGAATTTGCACTAGGTAAAAGTAGGAAGAGGCAATTCTTCCCACCATGTCTATTACACCACCACCACTTTTAGTGTGGGCTGTACTTAGCAATTCACATTCAGTATGTAGAGTATGGGAAAGGACAAAGTAGTAACTTCATAGAAAAAAACTAACCAACAAACTGGCAAATACTTCCTTAACCAAATAATCAAGGTTGATATCACCAACAATAGGCCATTCTGATAAGTACCTTCTAATATAATGTGATAGGGAGGGAACTTCAACTCTGGGAGATTCCTTCCCCAAATCCATAATCTTAGTCTAATGAGGCAAACATCAGAAAAACATGAACTGGGTACATTCTAAAAAATGTCTAGCCTCAGGTACTCCACAAAAATGTCAAGGCATGAAAAGCAAGAAAGGATAGGCATTGTCATAGACCAGAGGACACTAATGAGATATGATAACCATGTGTGCAATGTGGTACCCTGGAAGAGAAAAATGATATCAACATAAAAATTGGTTAAATCTGAACAAAGTCTGCAGTTTAGTTAATAGTAATGTACCAATTTTGAATTCTTAGTTGTAATAAATGTGCTGTGGTGATGTAAGATGTTAGTATTAGGAAAAAACAGGTGAGAGATCTACCAAAGCTGTCTGTATTCTTTTTGGAACCATTCTGTAAATTTAAAATTATTCTAAAATAAAAAGATTATTTTAAAAAATAAGCAGAAAATCTGTTAACTGTGGCAGCTAGTTTTCTAGACAAGGGAATAGACTCTAGTGAGGACATTGAGATAGAAAGGAGTGAATTAGAGGTTTATTTTGAAGGTATGATTGACAGTTCTAATACGTCCTTCTCACATTAGAGGAAGGGCTTCCCAGTGAAAGAGCAAGGTTCATAATCAAAAGCTACATGCTGGTCAGGACCTTACTAAGTGACTAAGTATCCCAGCAATACATACCAGATGTGTGCATGTCCAAAGTCCTGATAGATGTCCAATCATCTAATTACCATGGAGAATAAAATCTTTTTTTCCAAGTCCCAGAAGCTCTCCCCTTAAGCTTCTTGTTTAGCTGTTTGTAAATGTTTGATTTTTTTATTTGCATTAAATAAATTATTCCCACCAGTGAGCTAGTGATTCAGACTGAGTGGGAAGTTTTCTCCTGTCTTAGGGCCATGAGCCTGCTAATTTGTCATGCTGTGCTTGTGGCCTTAGGAATCCATTTATTTATCTTATAGTTAACTACAGAAGTTCTCTCTTCAGTTGCTAAAAGACTGAGTGGTACTGAAATGCATATCTTGTTTTAAAGCAATATGGTTTTGACAGCTATCTATGGTAGGAGGCCAAGAAGAGAGTGTATGTGAACTGGCAGGAATGGAATGTAGTGGGAGGGGTGGGGGCATATGCCTAGCTTTCCTCCCAAGCACAAGATTACTTTTCTTGTTTTTTTTTGGGGGGGGGGTGGGGAGCGGGGGGTAGACAGAATCTCACTCTGTCTCCCAGGCTAGAGTGCAGTGACTTGATCTCAGCTCACTGTAGCCTAGACTTCCCAGGCTCAAGTGAATGTTACTTCTTACAAAGAGTTTACAGGTTGTCATAGTCTTTGAGTCATGAAATCTATCATGGTTACTACCTAACAAAATGAGAAGCCTGTTGGTTGCCGATTCGCTCTGATGACTGTTTCTTTTGCTGTGCAGAAGCTGTAGAGTTTGATTAGGTTCCATTTGTCTATTTTGGCTTTTGTTGCCAATGCTTTTGGTGTTTTGGTCATGAAGTCCTTGCCTACGCCTATGTCCTGAATGGTTTTGCCCAGATTTTCTTCCAGGGTTTTTATGGTGTTAGGTCTTATGCTTAAGTCTTTAATCCATCTGGAATTAATTTTAGTGTAAGGTGTCAGGAAGGGGTCCTGTTTCTGCTTTCTGCACATGGCTATCCAGTTTTCCCAACACCATTTATTAAACGGAATCCTTTCTTCGTTGCTTGTTTTTTTCAGGTTTGTCAAAGATGAGATGGTTGTAGAAATGTTGTGTTTCCTCTGAGGCCTCTGTTCTGTTCCATTAGTCTATATCTCTGTTTTGGTACCAATACCATGCTGTTTTGATTACTGTAGCCTTGTAGTATAGTTTGAAGTCCGGTAGTGTGATGCCTCCTGCATTGTTCTTTTTGCTTAGAATTGACTTGGCTATGTGGGCTCTCTTTTGGTTCCATATGAAGTTTAAGGTGTTTTTTTCCAGTTCTGTGAAGAAGGTCATTGGTAGCTTGATGGGAATAGCATTAAATCTGTAAATTACTTTGGGCAGTATGGCCATTTTCACGATGTTGATTTTTCCTAACCATGAACATGGAATCCGCGACCAACAGAATGGGAAAAAATTTTTGCAGTCTACCCATCTGACAAGGGGCTGATATCCAGAATTTACAAAGAACTAAAACAGATCTACAAGAAAAAAAACAAACAAGCCCATTAAAAAGTGGGTGAAGGATATGAACAGATACTTTACAAAAGAAGACATACCGGAGGCCAACAAACATATGAAAAAATGCTCAGCATCACTGGTCATTAGAGAAATGCAAATCAAAACTACATTGAGATACCATCTCATGCCAGTTCGAATGGCAATCATTAAAAAATCTGGAGACAACAGGTGCTGGAGAGAATGTGGAGAAATAGGAACACTTTTACACTGTTAGTGGGAGTGTAAATTAGTTCAACCATTGTGGAAGACAGTGTGGCGATTCCTCAATGACCTAGAAATAGAAATCCCATTTGACGTAGCAATCCCATGTTTAAATAACTACTTAGCCATGTTTAAATAACTACTTAGAGTGAGTACAACACTCTCTCTGTCTACCCAGTCCATTCAGAAGTTTTCCTTGGCATATCACATTTCCCCCCATTAGAAAGGGTGGTCTATCAGTTTGTCTCATTCTTCTCCCCTTGTAGCACTTACCAAATTGCATTTCTCTATTATAATTTTCTGCTTCTGGGAGATCTCCACATGAGACTCTGATACCTCTGGAGACAAGGGGAATAATTTTCTAGACACTGTATCTCCAAGCCCAACATAGTGGGCAAAAGTGTCTTGTTATCAATACTTTTTTCATGATGGGACACTTCTTCCATCTCATCCAACCTGTGATACTCCCAGCTTTGTCCCATTTCAAGCCCTTGGCTAATTTAATCTTAATTCTTATTCTATGTCAAACAAGAATGGTAACAATAAAAAGTAAACATTTCTGTCCTTCCACATAAAGAAAAACTCCAAAAGTTATAGCTTTCAGTTGTGGTTAAAATGGAGTAGATTAGTCATTATACACATTAAAAGCCACTTTTATTTAGCCTATAGTCTATACAACAGTTCAATGAATAGTCGTGGTTTTATATAGAAGAACTAAAATGATGAAACATTTAAAAATTTCAAGTTGACTGAGCCCTATTGACAAAAGTCATGCAGGATGCAAATGATATTAACTGGATTGAGAAGTGATTACCTCCCCTTGCTGCTAGCCTTTCCTCTCCTCACAAAGCCTTTGATCTGTAATCCCTTGATTGTTTAGGACACCAGACTCAGTGGAGACTCTCTGAGACCCACTGGAGACTCTCAGATCATAATACTGACATTGTAATACACCTGAGAGATAGTTACAGGAGATGATGATGCTCTCCAGACATGCTGGGGAGAGGAAATGGCTTTCCCTGGCTGGGACTCTCTGTTGGCCACTGGCCATCAGTTAAGGAGGAGGTGGCAAGGGAGAAGTTAAGGAGGGAGAGTCAGTACTCAGAGGTTTCTGCTCTGCTCTGGAAATCCTATCAGTTGGACCATCAATCACCTCCTTTTCCTATTCAGATCCTTGGCTTTGCCAAACACAGCAATTCTTTGAAAGGTTAAGGAGACACTGTAGTAATCACATATAATCATGGAGGAGAAGACTGGTGGGCTTGTTCTTTTACCCCTGCTTCTCCAATTCTTTGTTTTGATTTCTTTTGTTTTGTTTTGTTTTGTTTTTTTGAGACAGAGTTTCGCTCTTGTTACCCAGGCTGGAGTGCAATGGCACGATCTTGGCTCACCGCAACCTCTGCCTCCTGGGTTCAGGCAATTCTGCTGCCTCAGCCTCCTGAGTAGCTGGGATTACAGGCACACGCCACCATGCCAAGCTAATTTTTTGTATTTTTTAATAGAGACGGGGTTTCACCATGTTGACCAGGATGGTCTCGATCTCTGACCTCGTGATCCACCCACCTCGGCCTCCCAAAGTGCTGGGATTACAGGCGTGAGCCACCGCGCCCGGCCTGCTTCTCCAATTCTTGGGTTCACCACTCTCAATCTAAGAGACATGGGCCTATGGCTAGTCCAGCCTATCCCATGTGTCTAAAAGTTTCTCCTAGCTGACATTTCCAGCCATCATTTCCAAGTTGGTGATGTGCTGAAATGTCCTCTTGGGATGTCTGTTTGCAATTTGTTCTTAGAAATGCATGGCGATTGTTCAGTTATGCTGGAGATGCAAGGACTGAGCTTGGTTCATGAGGACAGTTTTCTGATCATGGTTTTTATTTTTTCAAGCTGAAACTTCATTGTGCTTTGATGAAATTGCCACAATATCAGGATTCAGAAAATCTATGTTTTTTCAAAGATATTTTAACTCTATAAAATATTTACCATATAATGTGTCTGGGAATATGAAATCAAATTATGGTTGTAAAGCTACAGTGATTTGGGAATAAATAACTAATGCAGTTAATTGTGAGTATGAAATGTTTGACAGATATCTTCCCTGTTCTCTTTATCCTATAGAAAACTTAAATTTCCTAAACCAAATGTAAGCCAAGTGACCCCAGGTCTCTATCCTTCTTGGGGCAACTTTCCCTTTTGCTTCCAAATAATGTGATCCAGGTCCCAATACTGAGTATGCAGGAAGCCTTGCCTGTTTCTCACATACTTCTGAGAAGCCCTAGGAAGTGATTATATGTTCCACAAATCTGTCTCTCACTCCAGGTCAATGCCCTCAACTTTTTTTCCATCAGCTGAAACAAAATACTCAACTTTATCAAACTTTACCAAGGCTTGAGTATGATACAAAAGAATGAAAATGCATAAATAAAAACCCAGAGCTGGATACAGTGTATCTCCTCCTTAAATACACAGGATTTCTCTTTACAGGACACCTCCATGGTCATTTTTCTCCTTACCATTTGAGGTGTCACAGGAGAAAAGTTACTTTTCTCAAGTTGCTTTAACTCTTGCTGTCTCTTAACCCCACCAGAAGATTGAAAAAATTAAAATCAGCATCATCATCAATCCTGAGAGATGTCTTCTGCTTAAAATGAATATCCTTTGTTTAAGAACCTTACATTCTAGACTGAGGACAAACCCTCTATATTATTACTTGGGTTCTAAACTTTCCTTAGAACAATAAGTGATAACTTACCTATATCTCTAAGGTAACAGAGGCATATCTAAAAGCCTCCTCCAAGAGATAGATTTCATCTTTATTTACAAAATGCAAAAACTCTACACTTTAAAAAAAATAGCTTTAAAGGGGATAAGAGAGAAGAGACACCTGCATTCAATACTAGAATTTTGAGGGCTTCCTGACCCTATGAACTAACAGACGTAAGAAGAACCTAAATGTTTAAGTTCTGAGGATGCCAGTAGTTAGCAAGACATATCTAGCTTTCAGTCTAATGAGAAATGTAGAGAAAAAGCCAAGCCGCTTTAGGAGCCATGATAAGTACCATGATAGGGCAGCCCACAGGGTGGTGAGGTCTCAGGGGAACGTTACTATGTCTTATAAAGTGCCTAATACATTTGAAGGCTGTGGCTTGGAAGTTAAATTGCAATTAAACTTATTGAGTTTGACAATTGGCAATCCATAAATTCCTCTACAAAAATAAACAACCATACCACCACTAAAACCACATACTCTACCTCTTAAAACATCCCATGCCATCTTAGATGATAAATAATTTTGTGAGGCAATCTTTCCCAGGAGTTGAAGAAACATTAGACAATATCTATTTTAAGTATCTTTTGAAAGACATATTGTCAGAAATAAAGAAATGAAGATACCTGAAAATGAAGAATGGCCAGGCCTTTAAATGATGAAATAGTTGAAATTTCATTTATTATGTTGTGCAGAATTAAGATATAATTTTGCATTTTCTGGAAAGCAAAAATTTTAAGTTATTTTTATTAGTGTTGTTCATTTGCACTTCTTAATGCCAAAATTGTTAAGTAGCAATTATAGTATAAAATAGTAGATAGAAGCATGAGTTTGCAGAAGCAGAAAATCTACTTAAATTTCAGCTCTGTCACTCTCTTGGGCAGACTATCAGCCTCTCTGTGCTTCAGGTTATATAAGATTAAAATACAGATCATTGTGAAAATGAAAAACATATAAAGTTATGTTTCACATTGTAAGCATTCAATAAATATTAGTTTATGTTATTGGAAAACAAAAAAAAAAATGGGGAAAATTTTAAGAAAGAAGTACAATGTAGCGAGATGTCACCTCTATAAAAAATGGTTTAAAAATTAGCTAGGAGTGGGAGCGTTCACTGTAGTCCCAACTAGTTGGGAGAGTGAGGCAAGAGGATCACTTGACCCAAGGAGTGTGAGGTTATAGTAAGCTGTAATTGTACCACTGCACTCCAGCCTAGGTGACAGAGTGAGACTCTATCTCTTAAAAAGAAGTAAAGCAGGCTGGGTGCGGTGGCTCAAGCCTGTAATCCCAGCACTTTGGGAGGCCGACGTGGGTGGATCACAAGGTCAAGAGATTGAGACCATCCTGGTCAACATGGTGAAAACCCGTCTCTACTGAAAATACAAAAAATTAGCTGGGCATGGTGGCACGTGCCTGTAATCCCAGCTACTCAGGAGGCTGAGGCAGGAGAATTGCTTGAACCCAGGAGGTGGAGGTTGCAGTGAGCCGAGATCGTGCCATTGCACTCCAGCCTGGGTAACAAGAGTGAAACTCCGTCTCAAAAAAGAAAGAAAGAAAGAAAGAAGTACAGATTATTCTTATTCCCACAATCAAAAGCCAATCAAAAATAAAGTTGTGGGTTCATACACATTATTTCAGGTATATATGTGTGTATGTGTGTTAATTCTAGAAATATGGATTTATTCAGTATCTAATATATAAATCTTGTTAAGAGAGAGGATCTCACTATGCTGCCCAGGCTGGTCTCCTGGGTGCATGTCTTCCCCCAACTTGCTCTCCTAAAGTGCTGGGATTATAGGCATAAACCACCATGCCCAGTCCTAATACATAGTTTTGAAATGCTGCTTCCTTTTTTTTCAATTATGTCTTTTTGTTTGTGTTGTCACCAATGAAATGCTTCTTACCTGGGCTATATATTAGACATGTTTTCGTGTCAATCAGAATAGATGTAAATCATTATTTTAACAACTGCATTGTATTCCATTGTATGACAATGCCATTATTTTATGAAGTGTCTGTATTATTTGAGTTTTACTTTACTTTATACTGTATTCGTTTACTATTTCTTTTAAAAGCATACACAAAGAGGATCACTGTATACATACATTTTTTAGCATTTACCTTATCATTTATAGGAATGTAACTGTTTGGTCAGCAGATAATCTCTTTTGTGTATTTGATAACTGTCATCAAACGGCCCTCTGGAATTTATAACTCCCATATACCATATAAGAATGTCTCCAAAACATTCCATTTGAGGCTGTATGTCTGCTTGAGCACAGGGTCTCTTCAAGTCCTTTTGCCCTAGATGTTCAGAGCATCACTCCTTTCTGTGTGTCTTGTTCCAGCTAAAGACATTGCCTGAATTGGTTACTATTTAGGCAAGCCAGAGTTTCTACAGGATACATGATTCTATACCAGTTTCTTCCTTATACTTTCTTGGCCGCAATCCCTTCACTTGTAAAATGAGAATAAAATAAACACCGTTATTGAGAAGATTAAAAAGGGGTAATATAAAATATATAGTACCTATAATTCATCGTAAGCACTTAGCAAACATGTACTCTTGCTCCATTCTTGTGTAAATGGCAAGTTTGTATGCCATGGTGCTTTGCAAAAAGTAGGTATCAAAAACTTTTATGCTTATAGTTTGAATCATTTTATCTTGAAAAGGATATCATGAATAATGCATCAAAGAAGACATCTATGAGGTGAGATAGCCTTAAGGAGTAGAAGAAGGAGAAGGAAAAGGAGAAGGAGAAAAAGAAGAGGGGAGAAGAAAAGGCAGAGGAGGGTGAAAAAAGGAGAAAGGGTAGAAGGGGATGATTTTAAAGGCAAACAGACCTAGGGTGAAATCCCTGTTCTGTCACTTACTAGCTGAGTGAATTGGAGTTTTGAGTTAACCTTCTTGATTCTCAGTTTCCTGTTCAATAATGAGCAGCTAATGACTTCTGTCTCAGTGTGCTCTTATGAGGATTTATCGTGAGAGTATAGATACAGTATTAAGAGTTATTTCAGACAAACACCAGATGTCCAATAAAAGGTAACTCTCATCTGTATTGTCATCATTATTTCCACCGTTGACATTTTTAATCCATCATTATGTCTATTGTTGAGGTTATACATTATGTCTGGTGATTAACTCTTTAAGAAATCTTCATGGCTTAGCACGATAAATCTATGCCCCACCCCCATGACCCACATCAATATCATTTATCTGTTCATTCATTCACACTAGAGCCACACATTGAATTTACATCTCAGCCAATCTCAGGGCTTTGCATATGGACAGTCACTAATTAATACATGTGAATTGCATTAATTAATTGACACAATGTTAATTATCAATGTCATAGGAATATGGATAAACTCAGCATAGAAAGAAGGCTTCTTTCTGTCTTATGCATCCCACAATTTGCTCATAATTCATTCCTAACAACCATTATACTAAATCTATATCTGTATAATCTACTTCTATATCTATTATCTATCTAACTGTACTCATCCATTTACATGCTGCTGATAAAATCATACTGGGAAGAAAAAGAGATTTAATTTAACTTACAGTTCCACATGACTAGGGAGGCCTTAGAAGCATGGCAGGAAGAGAAAAGCACTTCTTACATGGTGGTGGCAAGAGAAAATGAAGAGGATGTAAAAGCGGAAACCCCTAATAAAACCCTCAGATCTCATGAGACTTATTTACTACTACAAGAACAGTATGGGGGAAACTGCCCCCATGATTCAAATTTCTCCCACTGGCCCTCCCACAACACACAGGAATTAAAGAGCTGAACCATATCACTAACTATACATGCAAACATCTCTCTCTCTCTCTCTCTCTCTCTCTCTCTCTCTCTGTGTGTGTGTGTGTGTATGTGTGTGTATACACATAGATATAAATGTCCCTTTGTTTTCATTTTTTATTTGCTGATTTCTTTTTGTATTTTGTTTACCACAGAAGGAAAAAAAAAAAAAAAAGGATGTAAGACCAAATCTTGAAACCAGAATAGACAGTGGCAGATCTATACAACTTACTCTAAGAGTTGATGATAAAGAAAATCTCCAGGGCAAGTGCTTTCTGACAGCTGTACCATAATGGAGCTTACGGAGATTAGGATTTAAAAAGAATGCTTTTTGCATTGCCTCTGACTACAAATTAATCAGAATATATAGAATAGAAAATTGTTGGAAAATATGCCAGAGAGACAGCACTGGCTGTCTGTGGCCAGGGACACAGGGCTTCTAGGACATGGTCTTCCATAGCTCCAAGTAGTACACATACCCTACAAAGAAGCCCAGTTGAATGCTCAGAGGAACCTCTTCCATACATTCTTATAGAAAAAGCCTTCTAGTAAATGATAACTGGTAAGTTAACCCCTCCGAATGTGTCAACCCATTCTTAAGTAATCTTTATAGGTGCAAACTTCTCTAGAATAGTTTGTGCATTTCTCTGATGAGTTAAACAGAGGATCCTAAAGTGATTTTAGATTTTTGTTGGCTCAGCAACCCAATGTTATATTGTGGGGGAGGTACGGTTCTTTTTGTCTGCTTTGCTTTTATTTTTTTCCTCTATTCTCAAGCTGTCAAGTCTTCTATTGACATTTTAGCTGTTTCCGGCAACTTGTCTTCCTTTTCCAAGTCACTTATATTCAATCTGCTGGGAGACAAAAGCAAATAACCAAGCTCGCTAAATAAAATGTGTTTAATAACATTTCATGAAACCCAGCAAGAGTGCCAGGGGGTTTGTGCCTTCATTCATTAAATTCAATCTACAAATATTCATTAGACCTCCTTTGTGCAAGCCCTTGTGATGATTCACAAGCTATGCTTGTTCTAGGCAATAGAACACTGGTGTTTGGAGTCTGTAACATTTGAAAAGTATACTTCTATTTTCACAAGGCTTTTAAAATGTCTGAGTTTATGGCTAAATTATGAATCATCAATGCTGTTAACTTTGGATCTCTGAAGATTTGGTTAATTACAGAACCACTCTGCCTATGTATATGTGAATTTTCTAGGACTCGTAAAGTATGAACACACGAAATCTCTTGTTTTGTCCACGTTTAAGCTAAGGAAGGTTGAAATGTGTAACCATATCTTAGAAGACAGTGAATGGGGCTTATAAACTGGAATCATTTTAAATCCTTTAAAATATTAGACTAGAATCGACTACTTCATTAGGTCAAAGCCCATGCCCCAAGCCTTTGTCCAAGCATCAAATAACCAGTTTTCAGATCTCTTTTATTGCCATGCCTAAGATCCCATATTGCAAAGGAGACTGACCCAGGAATCAGGATTCCTGGACTGTAAGATGAAATCTGTAAGAAACTCATAGGCAAGTACCTCTGAATCCCAGGTTTGTCTCTTTTCATCCATGAGATGAAGATGATCATATCTACCCCACAGGATGAAATAATGTTATCTCTTAAAACACTATTATTAAATGAAGTACATTACCAATCCCCTCTGCAGCATTGGGACCGACAAGAGATATAGCAAAATCCTTTCCTCCGTTGTAGTGGAGTCCTGCTTGCCACTTTACAGACTTATGTCTATGCAGGGCATCAGTAACAACCTAAAGATAATAAGAGAGACAAAGACGGTATCCATGTGGGCCATCTCCCTGGATGCACCACTTACCTCTTTCCTTTTACACTAGGTTGGGCAGGAAAAGCAATTCTGGGAAAGAGTTGTTCTGAGGCTTCTCAGGAACCTTGGTGTGTTTCTCTCTTGTTGGCCGCTGGCTGGCCTAAGGTCACGCATAGGGAAGAACACCAGCTCCATCCAGACTCCTTGCAAGAATTTCAGTGATGCATGCTAAAGACTAACAGATGTGCACTTTCTCCTCTGGCAGTCTGAGGCCAGACACCGGCTCCACTGGATGTGAGGCTTCTCTCAGGGGCTCGAACAGCAAGCACCCTAGAGTCCCCTCAACAGGGTAGGTTCATATGCCATGGCTTTTGTTTTAAATGTGGAGTGTAATAGAGAGATAGAAGTGCTTAAGAGGCTAGAGTAGACAATCCTGGGTAGATTTCTGACTCTGACACTTTCTATCTGTGTAACTTTGCTAAATGCATTTTGGTTATCTCTAAAAATGGGATAGCTACTGCTGTGGTTTGATTGTTTGTCCCCTCTGAAACTCATGTTGAAATGTAATTGCCATTGTACCAGTATTAAGAGATGAGGCCTTTAAGAAGTGATTAGGTCATAGGGGCTCCATCTTCATGAATGGATTAATGCCTTTATGTTAGGAGTGAGCTAGTTATCCTCAGAGTGGGTTTTATAAAGCTAGCCTTGCCTTTCATACTTCCTTTCTTGCTGAGCTCTCATCTACCATCATGTGTAACACAGCAAGAAGGTCCTCAAAAGATGCTGGCACAATGCTCTTCCATTTCCTAGCCTCCAACACTGGAAGAAATAAACTTATTTTCTTTATAACTTACCCAGTCTTAGGCATTCTGTTACAGCAACAGAAAACAGACTAAGATGGCAACTTTTTGTAAAGACCTAATGAAATAATGTACAATACACATTAGTACATTGCACAAAGTATATGCCTATGATTTATTAATCTTCTAATTCCACTAATCTACCTAGCAGATCCCATGGGAATTACTCCGTTCTCAGCAAAACTTGACAATAAATTTGGGGCAAGTGCTTTCTGACAGTTGAACCATAGGAGCTTACAGGGATGAAGATGAAAAACAATTTTTTTGTTGTTGTTTTTGCATTGCCTCTGACAGCAAACTCATCAAGTTGCATAGAACAGATAATTGACTGGTGCTAATTAGATTCCCTGCTGCCCTCTAGCCTTCCATCTTTGCTCCATGGTTCTCACTTGACTGTCCTACCATCCATCCCTCCTTGCCCATAGTATGGACAAGGATGCTGCTCCCTCCCATTCACAGAGCCCTCCTTATCAGAAAGGAGAGCAGCAAAGACAGCAGACAGCCAGGGTGGTTTCCCTTCCACT
Source organism: Saimiri boliviensis (assembly GCF_048565385.1). Lineage (NCBI taxonomy): Eukaryota > Metazoa > Chordata > Mammalia > Primates > Cebidae > Saimiri > Saimiri boliviensis. The sequence continues at coordinate 208,155,164 of NC_133450.1, read as the reverse complement.
TTCAGGAGTCAACTCTCGCAGTCTCTCCTAAACCCCTGAAGAATCCTCCTGACTTAGCTAGGTTATGACCTTCAAGAAGGACCCATGATCACTGCCTATTGAGAGTGTTCAGCAGATATTGGGGGTGTAGGTAAATGGGACATTTTACAAATCTGTAAGTGGGCCACACAATGCTCTGGGGATCCTCTTTTCAAAATCAGGAGACCTTTTAGTGGTACCAGAATAAACCCACAGTGGCTAGAATTTAAGTACTCATAGTAAGCCAGAGTACTGTGCTAAATATTTTATAGCCATTACTGATGTTTAAGGATACAGAGAGATTGAGTAACATTGCCAAGGACCACATCTAGAAAGTGACAAAACCAAGATCCATACCCAGTTCTGGCCAAATCCAATGGTGATTTCTTAAACTCCTGTGCTACTGTGCATTTCCCAATCGTTGTTGTTGCAAAACTGGATCAGTTTTGCAATATTTCTCTATCTCTGACTGTTTCAGGAAAAGAAAGTAATAGCATCTGCTGTGATGTGTCACACACATCCAGATATGCTCTTCCTGGCAGTGTGGGATTGTAACAGTTATGTTACCTCTTTGAGTCTGCTTACCATTTATCAGAAAACATAGTACTATTACTGGCTCCTTCTACATTAACGGTGAGCTAGCTAAGAGTAATGCTGAAGACATTAATGAGATATTCTAAATAATGTTCCCAGTGTAGTCCCACCACATACAGTAAGCATATAAATCCCCATTTCCCCTTGCCTATGTCTAAGAGGTTGTCTAGGGAGACTTATGCTAAATTCTTTTTTTTTTTTTTTTTTTTTTTGTTGAGACAGAGTTTCGCTCTTGTTACCCAGGCTGCAGTGCAATGGCGTGATCTCGGCTCACCGCAACCTCCGCCTCCTGGGTTCAGGTCAAGCGATTCTCCTGCTTCAGCCTCCTGAGTAGCTGGGATTACAGGCACGCGCCACCATGCCCAGCTAATTTTTTGTATTTTTAGTAGAGACGGGGTTTCACCATGTTGACCAGGATGGTCTCGATCTCTTGACCTCATAATCCACCTGTCTCGGCCTCCCAAAGTGCTGGGATTACAGGCTTGAGCCAGCGCGCCCGGCCCCTATGCTAAATTCTTTAGGAAAAGTTTACTTTCTGTCTATCATTAAGGCTAATTGGGTTTCTACCTTTGAAATTTTCTAAAAACAGATATCTGATGAAGTGGCAAATTGAAGGAAGATAAGAGGATATCTGTATCTCTGTATCTTTCTCTATACATATTTGGTGGCATGGGGAGTTTAAATAATTTTCAAGAACTGGTATCACGAATGACAATCTGCTTGGAAAAGAATTCCAACCAATAGTGAACATGCTGAAATGTTCAAGGAAACCTTGCCAATAAGGTGATATATTTTTAGAAAGAAAGGGAAAACAAATTTGTTTTAATTTTAATAATTGTTGGTGTTATAGTATTGTCTTGTTTTCCACATTAGGCACACAGTGACTTAGTGATTCTCCGTCATAAGTGTCTGAGGTCCCCAAGGCATGTTGTAATGTTGGAAAATGTGATAGCACAGAGGCATGATTTTAAGCAGCTTTGGGGAGATATGGAGAAGAGGTGCACTTGACCTGTGCCCTGCTCTTCTTGCTTTGAAAAATGAAAACGGGAAGTGAATCTCAGCAATCACTGTCAACAAGTTTGAAAGACAGAGAGAGGAACAGGGAATTTTTTCAAAATGTTCTTTGTTCTTTTTTATACTTTTCAAAATGACTCAAGTCACAGTCCAGTGTGGCTGGCATGGAAAGGGGTGGTTGTGTTCTACGCTGCTGTCATTGAGGACCTCAGCTCCTTCCACCCTACAATGCTTTCATCAACATAAGGTTTCAATGTTTGCTGGAGAAGGAGCAGAGTTTAGAACACGTCAGGTTTTAGGGCCAGGCCTGGACATGGTGACACCACTTCTAAGCAAAACTGAGTCATATCATGTTCACTTTACTGCAAAAAGAGAATGTGAAGTGTCTTCATGTATACCCAGGACAAATGGAAGGATTCATGCACACATTTTACTGTCTCTGCTGTATGCCTTCTTCAAATTTCTTGCTTGTACCCTGGCCTTCCTCAAACTAATATCAACCCAGCAGCTAATGGAATCATTGAAAAAATATAATTTGATTATGCCCCTTCTGTGCTCAAAACTCAGCAATGACTTTACAGTTCTTACAGAGTAAAAGCCTAAGTCATCACAATGACCTGTATGTCCCCCCATGATTTGGCCCCATTATCAGCTTCCACGCCTCTCCCCTCATTCACATGCTCTGGCCATGCCCAGCGCTTTAGAATCTCTTTTCTTGCTTTGTCCTCTGCCTGGAAAGCTCTTTCCTAAATGCCTCTCTGGCCTTCTTCAAATTCAAATTTACCTTTTCAATGAGGACTACCATAGTCATCATACTTAACGCTGTAATTGTTCTTCTACCTAAGACTTCTGATCTCCTTTACCCTCCTCTCTTTCTTCAGATCACTTGGTACCTTTTATCTAGTATGTAAACTGGTATTGTGATTATTGTTTGTTGTTCGTGTCCACCTCCCCTACACAATAACATTCTAAGTGGAAAATTTTGCACGGGTGGTTTGGGTGACAATCGAAGGGGAGATATTAAACATATTTTATTCTGTATCTGACCGCAGAGGCAAGTATTTCTGTCCTTCTTGTTCTGGGACATAACCTAAGTACCTAGAGTCGTGCTTGTCACACAGCAGGTGCTCTATTCATCCTTGCTAAAGGAATGAATAAATGAGTTAGAAAATATGTGACTGAATGGAAAGAATGGACCCAGGACAAGGCCCTGAGACTTTGTCAATTTTTTTCAAACAGGTTCAAATCCTGCACTTTGCACTTAATAGCTGTGGACCTTGGTAGATTGGTTTTGCATATGCAATGCTCTGTTTTCTCTTCTGCAAAATGAGGATTGTCACCATAACTATAATATCTACTTCTTAAATTCACTATAAACATTGAAACGCTTAATACATCTTATAGGAAGGGAAATAATTTTAACAACAGAAGCACTAATCAGTATTATAAATCTAGGGATACAAATTACTTACTCTGCTTCTTGCACAAGGAATATGTATTTCTCTGGTGTAATTCTCTGATATCTGATTGAAAACTGGGAGGGAATCCCTGGGATAATTCTTTTAGGGAATCCTGTCACTGCTTGCCTGGTGACTTCTGATAAATAATAAGGCTGCATCTAGTTGGTTTCATAGACACGCCATATGAGGGAGGTTCAGGGCTCCTTCTGAGGCAGCCAAGGCAAGCAGAGACACACCAGGCCACTGTTGCTGTTGCAGTTGCTAGGACTTTCTGTTGAAAGAGCTATCTCCCCTCTGGTTAGAAAACAAAGAATTCGAAGGCATTCTGACATCTCCACCTACCCACTCCTTCATGCAATTAACTTGGACCGCCAAGCCGAACCCTGTCTGGAATGAAAATAAGAGATGGTTATCCTTAGTGCCCTGTTTTGCCTGAGAATCTTTTACTTTCTTCACTCTCGGGTTTCAGATAGGCTCCAGGAGGTGGCATTAAAGAGTGACGCTTTATCCATTCCCTGTTTGTGTTTGTGTTTGATCCATTCTCTGCACTTGTGTCCCCTGGAGGAAAACAAAACTACTCCAACTCCACCCTGGAACTTTAATGTTAACTCTTCCCTGGAGAGCTACAGAAAAGGATATTGGTGAAAAGTATGTGGTACTTGCCATGAACAGATAAAGATTGTCTGTAACTAAACAGATAAGGGTTGTCTGTAGCTACTTAAAATTGAATGACTGCCTAAAAATACTTGAACAATTTATTCTTTCAAATGAAATGATTTTCTCTACATCGCTCTATGAGTACTAGTTATCTTTTTATGTGAAAAAATTACCATGGTCATGAAGAAGCCAATCGAAACCACATCCTGCCTGAGTGCTCCTCTACACTTTCCATTATAAACCTGACATTTAGAAAATTTTCCTAAGCAAACAGGACTTCCTCAAATTCCCACTTTTACTATGGTTTTTATTTATGGTCTGTCCACCTTTTTTAAAACCATCAATAAGAAGCCTTTGCTCTTGTAATCTGCCCTAATTCGGGAGAGTTTAGACGTCCTATGGGAAGTCTCAGAAAGAAGTTTCCAGAGGCTATTTACAAACCTCACAGAATCTAGACAGTTTATGGAATAGGAAAGTTGGCATCTTGCCTTCTAATGGAAGTAGGATAAACATGGCCAGGTGGGAGGAAAGCTGCCCTCCAAGACCGAGTTCCAGCCTGAAGAGCCTGTCTAGCTCATCGAAAACTCTGAGAACATCTTAGAAGGAAGACTCTCAAAAAACTAAATGTTCCCATCGGTGATGGCCTCATTCCTGGCTCCTCCTTGGAACCCCCGAACTTGCCACTGAAAGCCCTGGGGAGTTATATCTTGAGCTGCGGACAAACTGATTTCAGGGGCTTTCCTTGTTACCACAGTGATATCGGGGCAACAATAAGCAATTTACCAAAGAACATGCCCCTTTTTCCTGTTATCTTCACCTCTCTGTTTTCCCAAACTGAACTGATCTGTGGGAACTGACAGATATCCCTTCAGATCACTCTCTCAGCTCCCTCTAGTAATGTCCCACTCGACCTCACAAATCCACTCTTTCTCTCTGTGCCTTTGACCTGATAAGACCTCATTACAGCTCCTATGCATTGATTTCCTACTAAGGTCCAGGCCCTGTGCTTGGAGACTCACATGCATAGCATCATTTAATCCTCATATACAATTGGGGTGGGTTCCAACATTATTACTATTTCACATAGGAGGAAGCTGAGAAGTGAAAGGTTTAAGAGACCTAACAGAGATTGCACAGCAAGAAAGTGACAGAGACTGTCGGTTAATAATGAATGTTTTTTTTTCCCCCTTAATGCTTCTCTTTGAACTTCCTTGAGCATCTTTTTCATCAACTCTTGGAAGACACTGATGGGTATGGAATGTCACAGCATTTGTGTGACTATGAGCAACTCCTTTCTCTCTGAATCTGTTTCCCCTCCTGTAAAATCATATGATGGGGTTAAGCTTTATCTATGCCCCAGTAACCTGGGATTCCAGGGATGCACATGATGGTCTTTGAAGCTAAAACATCCCAATTTGAAAACTCTCACATATTTGATCTCATTAAACCTCCTGAGAAGTTACCAGCTATATAGCTATATAGCTCAGAAAGAGAAATTGGGAACATTTTAGTCTGGAGGTCAAGAGAAATTAGACCAGATGCAGAGTTTGGTCACTAAACATTTTTGTGATTTTTGGTAAGATAAAAAAGATCATTAGGTCCTTAAATAATTATAGTATAGATTCCAGCTCACATTCTGACTCTGTCACTAGGTTATTGTATGATCTTGGACGAGCCACCAAAATTCTTGGGAATCTGTTTTCTCATCAATAAAGTAGAGACACTAATGATCATGGTTCCCTCCAATGATTCTTGAAAGGAACAACTTGGCCCCACAGGTGTGATTAATCTCTGACTAGCCCATCACAGTCTGTGCATGCCAAAGTACACAACTAAAGATCCAATATACTCCCTTCTTTGCAGCCATAGCGAATTGACCTCTTATGGACATAACTCTAGGCAATAAAAATAGTCAGAAAAGGATGGGAAGTGATTGGCTTTCTTCCCCCCAACTGCCTGACCATTAATGGAATTGAGCAAGAACAGAATCTCTCATCCCTTGCAGTTGCTCTTCTGAGCCAGCAAGACCCAGGAAATGATGCCCATTGAAAACGCTAATTTTGTTTCTTAGCCAGTGATTTTAAATACGTATTTGATCTTAAGCTTCTCCATTTTTGGACTGAACGTTGTTTGAAAGCTCCACTTAAATTTACTACTTTCTCCTCTCTTGAAGCAGATTTGTCTTTGGATAACCTTGAATAAGAATGGCAAACAAAGACGTATTCAAAAGCTCTGTTAAACTTTCCAAAGCAATGGCCCCCGGTGGGACAGTAGCTTTGACTTTTATTTGAATCCATGTCTCTAGGCACAGAGGCAACATGCACCCAGAAATGTGCTTTCCCAGCATGCCTTGCTCCAGGGTCATACCCTATCGGGTATTAGTTATTCTTAGCTTCTAAGATCAAAACTAAAGTTACATAAAAGCTAAAAATGGATGATTTGTCACCCAGCAAGCACCAATATAATGCAACCACAAGGAAAGATGCATTAAGCAGAGCTTGTCTTTTTCTCAGAGATAATTTTCTCTAATGCCTTGTAAGTTACTGTTTTTGTTTTCTGACAAATCCTTCGTGACCCAGAGTACTAAGCCCCACCCTTCATTTCTTCTTTACAAGCCCAGCAGCTCTTTCCTCCCAGTAAAATGTGGCTTCCTTGTTCTTCATGAAGAATTGTGCTTCCTCACTTTGGCAGGTGCTGTGACTCTGAGTGGACCAGGATTGGCATCATCCACTGGCTGCCACCCTCACCCCCAGCCAGCATATTTGCTGGTCTTGTTTCTAGGCCCCCAGAACCTAGCAAGGCCATCCCAGCTGACCTCTGGAGCAATAGCAAACTCAAATCTGGTTTCCTGAGGACTGGCGTGCTGGAAAAGATAAAACTGTGTCCTGATCTATCTTTTCAAAAAATGCCCTCAGCTTGCCCATTTGTTGGTCCTCACCAAGGAAACAGTAGCCTATGTATAGACTCCAGCTATGAGTATTTTTATCTTCTGTGTTACTTAATAATATAGACACAAATAAGAATACTAATAAGAGCACTTAATGTAAAAGAAAAAATACTTTAAACACTAATAATAGATTTATACAACTACTAATAATAGCTCTTATACACATACTAATAATAACACTAACAACACTAGTAGGAATATTATATCTATCATATACTAAAAACTTACTCTGTGTCAAACACTCTGACATGCATTTTTCTCGCTCTACCTCTAGGTCACTGTGAGTGGATCATGTAATATTCATTTTGTACATAAATAAATAAAGTTTCCAAAATGTTAAGTAACTTGCCTACATCCTACAGCTAATGAAGGCCAGGGTCGAGGTAAACACTCAGGCCTGGCTGGGCAAGTCATGCATTTAATTACTGTCTTCTTCTCATCCAGGTGGTCAGGTAAATTATCTGTGTGAAAAAGGTGGAATTTGGTCCTCTGTCCTAATGAAAGAATTAGCATAAAGAAAGATTTGTGTTAGATCTGTAGTCATCAGTTCTACTGGGTTTGACTCCCTCCATCTTCGCTAATACACATCTCAATTATTTCATGGTGAATAGTCCTGGGTAAATGCACCAATATCCAGACACTGTTTGAACCAAATAAATGATGTGGCCTCATTAGATAGATTGAAAAAATGCAATCTCTTGGGCTGCATGGTTTTTAAATCTCATCCTTATCTATTAGGCTAGGATTCTATGAACAGAAAGAAGGAAGGACAGAAATAAGGAAAGAAAAAAAGAAAAAAATGAATGGAGGGAGAGAGGGAAAGAAAGAAGGAAAGCAGTAAAGAAGGGGGGAGATAGAGTAGCATTTATTTGTAATCGTAGTTAACATGTATAAAATCTGTTAAAAGTACAAACTCAGCAGTAAGAGCTCTACGTATGCAATCTAATTTAATCCCTCCAGTAACCTTGATGTAAATGAGAAAAGATGATCCCTTGTGAAGTTAAGAAATTCCTCAAGGTCACATGACTGGTAAGTGGTAGAGATGGGACTGAGATCCAGAGTTGTTTACCCAGAGAATCTGCACATTACCACAATACTATAATGTCTTGTACGTGCCGGGCAATGTGCTACACACTTCAGATTTCATTGTGTACAATGCTGCAGTACTTGATACATCATGGAGCTTCCTTTCCTCACTTGACTCTTTAGCATGATATTTAAGGCCCTGTTTGATGTGTTCTTTGCCTAGATCTCCAGCCTTAGTGCTTATCCACTCAGCGCTTTCATTTAGTTATCCAGCCAAGCTGGACTTCTTACAGATTTCTCACCTTTGGTTCACTGTCATAGGCTCTCTTCCTGGAGCACCTCTCCCTGCACATTCGCTCTGCTCACTCCTTTTATACTTTCAAGACTCGGCCTGTGAATTGCCTCATCCAGGAATTTTTGCTGGGTTGCTCCGCAACTTGCCATAGATACCTCCCGTGTTAATTTCCTCCACATCCTGAGTTTCTCTCCACCATGGCAGTCAGTGCACTATACACTCCATAAGGTTGGCTATGTCTGTCTCTCTCCTCCCAGACTTTGAAGTCCTTGAAAGCAGAGAGTATATTATATACTGTATTGAATCCCTACTACTCAACATAGTATCTGATACCCAGCAGAATTCTAAGGATATTTCCAACATCAGTGAGTGAGTACATAACTTGCTGGCTGGATGATTGAATGGAGTGGGCAAAGGAACAAAATTAGAGAATTGTTGCAGATGCTAAAGCTTAGGCAATGTACTAAGCCATAACCCTTGAGAGACCCAGAAAAACTACAGAGAGGAAAACACAATATGGATTTAGACAAGTTAAGAAACAAGAGAAACACAGAAAAGCTCATCAAGTTCAACCCTCTTAACAAATAAAGAAACCCAGGCACAGAGAACAGGAGTAGCCAGTTAATGACTTACAGCTAAATGGAGGATAGAACCAGGTCTCATGGCTCCTAGCTCATTGTTCCCTATCTTTCCTTCATCTTGAGATGCACGGAATGGGATGCTGCCCACGTGAAATATTTGAGGAGACTGGGGTTGCAATGGATTTCTTTTAATGAGAGAAAGTGCATGGAGTGCCAAAGCCAGCAGAGTCTAGCCAATAAAAGGCAATAATGAGAGCGGCAGTTAAAGTTAGACTGGGGCAATAGGAAGTGCATCTAATTCCCTAGGAAAGCAGTAGGATCTGGAAACCCACCCCCAGACAGAAACATGATACAACATCAGAAGATGCCCAGAACTCCAGGTTACTGCCCTGATTATTTGAGTGATCCTTCTGATGATTCTTGGTTGTAACATATGTCTATAATTTCAGATGTAGATAAGGATCAGATCATGAAAGGCCTTGTACTCCTTCCTTTGGCCTGCAAGGCCTTTCATAATCTGATCCTTGGGAGGCCAAGGCGGGAAGGTCGGTTGAGTTCAGGAGTTTGAGACCAGCCTGGGCAATATGGTGAAACCTCATTTCTAGAAAAGATACAAAAATTAGCTGGGCATGATGGTCCATAAGGAGATGCATGAAGTTAACAAAGAACATTTGATACTAGAAAGCTCAATGAGTTGGGTTTGAAAACAGTAAACGGATGTACATGTCTGATAACAGTGAGATCACTCTATAATCCAGACCCAGGTGTCCAGACTCTTACCCAAGGAACTTTACATTCAAACTATTTATCATTAGGAGAATCACTTGAACCCAGGAGGCGGAGGGTGCAGTGAGCCGAGATCATGTCACTGCACTCCAGCCTGGGTGACAGAGTGAGAAACTGTCTCAAAAAAAAGAAAAATGTATTTATTCATGATGTCATAGCTTTAGGCCCAAATACATGTGCAACAAATCATCCAAAATTATCTCACTAAACTACAAATAACATATATGTCACTTTGCTCTTAAAGATCCTTCATCCATCACTCATAGAATGAAATTTGCACTCCATCTTGTGGCCTGCAAGACCTTTCATGATCTGATCCTTCCTATCTTCCTATTCCTTTTCTCTCTCCCTTTCTCACTAGGCTTTAGCCACACTGGCCTGATTTCCTATTTTCCCCCCAAAATATACCAAATTCTTTCTTGCCTCTGGGTCTTTTTACTTGCTTTTCTCCCTACATAGACTTTTACTGTGCCTAAACTATTCAAAAGGCTGGTTCTTTTTCATCTTTAATGTTTAAGATCAAATAATGTATCCTCAAAGAGGGCATCTGTGACTATCCTTGCTGAAGTAGCTTCCTGCAGTTCACCCCTAATAGTTACTCTCTGTTTAGTTCCTTCATAATATCCTTTATTATCCAAATTCACTGTGTCTTTCTAATCAGTTGTTCATTGACTGCTTCCTCTAAGCTAGTGTAAGATCCTGGAGGATATGGATCTTGCCAGTCCTGTCCACCATCAAATCTCCTAGTGCCCCGAAGAGTACCTGTTGCTTCAAAGTTATCTAAAATATGTGGCTCACGGATAAATTAGCAAATTCATATAATAGAGGATTATAGATTATCTCTTAGATGCAAAATATTGTGATGAGTACTCAGCAGACAAAGCGGTGAATTAATCACAGCATGTACTAGGAAGGATTTTATGGAATGGTAGAGAAGCTAATTCTGGCAATAAACAGTAAAGAAATATAACTCCAGTGCAATGTAGACATAAATGGAGTCAAAAGAGAGATGTAGATAAAATGATGTGGGAGATTGATGGGAGAGGTTACCTACCAATAGACTCAGAGCCTGGGAGAATAGGTAGAATTGTCGCAAAGACAGAAAGAAGAAGGTAAGATTCCCTGCTGGGCTAAAAGCTTTAGGAAGACAAAGATAAACACTATGTTGCTCATTGTTTTATCCCCAGAGTCAAGAAAGGTGCCTGGCACATAAGCAGGATTTGATGAATGTACATCAAGTAAATAAGCAAATACATAAATGACCTTATTGCAATAGAGAGACCTTTTTAAGATATATTAAAATATGCTCATGTTTGCTTAATGGGAAAAACAGTCCCTTGTTCCTATTATATGCCATTTTTAATAAAATTTCATTTCTATTAAAGCAAATAAACACCCTCTTCCTCTATTTGCACCCACTCAAATTCCAGGATTCTTGCTTTGGCAATAAATTAGCATTGAGGAAGAAGTTAATCCTCATCTGTCCATATGCTGTCATCAAAGAATTGGTAGTTAACAATCCTGGGACAGAAGGGCCCTTTGTATGCTCAAATCTGATTGCAGCTGTAAAGATAAATGAAGATACACACACAAGAGGAGCAGCCATAAAGACTAAGAAAAAAGCTTTAACAATTTCTGTTTCATATGCTTACTCTTTTAAGAGCTTTGTTGAGGCTTAATTTATATACGATAAAGTTCATCATAAGTGCAAAAAAAAAAAATCAATGATCTTTAGTAAATTTGTAGAGTTGTACAATCATTTTTTATAATCCAATTTTAAGGCCAGGTGTGGTGGCTCATATCTGTAATCCCAGCACTTTGGGATACCAAGGCGGGCAGGTCAATGTAGCCCAGGAATTTGAGACAAGCCTGAGCAATATGGTGAAACCCCATTCCTACAAAAAAATACAAAAATTAGCTGGGCATGGTGGTGCATGGCTGTAGTCCTAGCTACTCAACAGGCTGAGGTGGGAGAGTCATCTGAGCCCAGATCGAGGCCGCAGTGAGTTATGACCGTGCTACTGCACTCTAGCCTGGGCGACAAAGTGAGTCCCTGTCTCAGAATAATAATAATAATAACCCAATTATAGAACTTTCCCATCACCCCAGGAATATCCTTCATGGCCCTTGAAGTCACTCCCTATTCCCACTCCCAGCTTTGGGCAAAAACGAATCTGCATTTTATCTCTGACTATTTACCTTCTCTGGACATTTCATATAAATGGAATTGTATAGGTACACATCCTAAAGTTTATATCAAAATGTTGTACCTCTTTGCTTTTTACAGGAAGAATCTGAGCAGGGTTAAATCATCTGCCCTAGAGTCATAATCCTTTTCTTGCATGTCTGACTTACCCTCTGTGTTTATAATTTCTTCATCCATAAAATGGGAATTACAATATTCCCACAAATGACTAAGGCATTTGGCATGATGTCGGTAAACAGTACATTCTCACTGAATCCTAATTGCTATTATTGTTGTTATTATTATTATTTCATCACAGTTCAGCAAGGCCAGGATAGGAAAATAAGAAAAGGAATTCCATTAAAATCTACACAGATGGCATATTAAAAGGACAGAAATATTTCCTTTCAGGTCCTAGCAGAAGGAAGCTTGTATTCATTCCAGGGCTTTCTGTTCCCATTTCTTCTTTGGGGATAGGATATGGATAGATGTGAGTAGCCTTTTCATTCACCACTGATTTACTGCCAAAGAAATGATTCTGGAATCTGAGTAGATGTGAGTAGAAGAAGAGAGTGTTTTTCTGTTTCAAAAGAAATGAAAGGAGATCTTTAATATGAGATCCAGGTGACAAGGACGGGCGACTGGTATTCCCATTAAGCAGGCATAGCAGTGTTTTCATGTCTCACTATGGCATAGCCATTTACAAGAAGGTTTAAAAAATATATTTCTATATTAAGACTCTAGTGGAAATAAAGTTATTTTTTTTTTCCTGAGGAATATGATTTCTTTCTCCTTTCAAGCTAAACAGAAAATGTGTAGTCCCTGATTTGAAGTCAGGATATTAAGATTCTGTTGCTGGTTCTATCCCTGGAGCTGTTGACTTTTAATAAATCAATTCCCCTACCTGGGTGACAGTTTAGTATAGCTGTTAAAGAAGAGAGACTTGATCTTTCTCCAAGGTAAGACTGGTTCTAAGGCTATGGGGTTCTTAAGGTGAAGGCAGGACTAATAGAGAAGAACATGGAGATGCTGACTTTCCTACAATATTATGTTATTTCATGGATCACAGGTTTGGGTTGGGCAAAGCTTATTTCCTTATAAATGATAGAACATTTACAACTCCTTTACTTTAAAGCAGGATTGAGCAAGCTTAAGTCCTATGGACCTATGTTTTTTATTTTATTTTTAATTTTTGGTAAATAAAGTTTGATTGGAATGCAGCCGTGCCTGTTTGTGTATATACTGTCCGTAGTAAAGCCTAAAATGTACACTGTTTGGTCCAGGACAGAAAACAGTTTGTGGACCTCTGGTTTAAACCTTTGATTGATTTCACAAACCACTCAAAAAAATGTAAAAATAGCTACAGTATATAATAATAACTGAACATTTTTGAAAGTCATGAGTAGTGGCTAATGTGAGTTGGCTAAGGTCACAGAGTTAGTAAAAACAGGAAGGAAAAAGGGATAGTGTAAGAGTAAGAGGAGAAGGATAATGATGATTGCATTTATTGAGTGCTTAAGGAAGCAAGATAATAATTTAAGTGTTTTATGCTAATATGTTTAATACAACTGTCATCTTATCTCAACTTCATAAATCAGGACAATAAGGCCTGGGAGTTTAAGAAACTTGACCAAGGTCACAAAAACTAATAAGTCATAACTTGGGAGATGGAGCTGCTACGGGATTTCTGGGGTGTCGATTTTTCTGGCCGGAAAGCTCTGTGGTTGTGACACTTTTGCCCAAGTTCTTATCCTGCATGCAGGAAGAAATGAGGTACACAGACAAGTGAAGGGTGAAGAAAAGTGTCTTATTTAGTGTTATAACAACTCAGAGGAGTGGGTAGCTACTGTTTCTAGGCAGGTCGTCCGGTCAAGTGTTCAGCTCTCAGCAGGGAGGAGGCTCTGAAGAGAGTGGCTCCTCTCCACAGGCAAGTCACTGGAATATCTCTGCAGGTCTCTCATCCCATCTTCTCCAGCTATCAGCAAAGAGGGTGCCCCTGTCTGCAACTGGTCACCTCCTTATCTCTCAGTCCTTTGGTCTCTTCCTGCTCTGGCAGTCCTCTATCCTGCTCTGGCAGTCCTCTATCCTGCTCTGACTCAGCCCAGGACTTTTATGGACCTCAGAGGGGAGGAAGTGCATGTTGATTGGTCCATAGGCAGCCATGGGAGGACCTGAAAGAGGCACTATGAGGGTGGCCCTTATGGGGGACCCCACCTCTTCCCCCCAGGACTCTGTCTGCCTCCTACTCCCATTCATGGATCCGGGCCTTGGCTCTAACCCAGATTCAAGATCAGATGAATTGCTAAGAGCAGAAAGAGGCAGGCAGTGGGAATGGACACCCCTGAGCCTGAAGGAATGTTGAGGCTCCTTTCTGGGGCATGTGAGGGTTCAGGCTGTAGAGACACCTGGGTCCTGTGCCTGGGAGGCTGGCTGCAGCTGCACTCAGGAGCCAATTCAAAAGGAGCAGGGCTCTTGCTTGTCTCCAGCCCTGACTGCTTCCTGGAGCCAGAGGCCCAGGGCAGCTATACCTGAGAGGGCAGATCCTGCCTATTCCCAGTTCCCCCAGGAGCACAGGGAGTCTGGGATCCAGAGCTGCAGTTTGGGCAGCTGTGGCTTTACCCAGGAGGGTGGGGCTCCTGCCTGCTCACAGAACAGGAGGCCTGGGTTTGCAGCTGTGGTTTGGGCAGCTGCAGTTGCACAGGGAGCTCCCATCCCAACTCAGAATGGGCAAGGCTCCCACTTGCTTCATGGAATGTGCAGCCCCAGCTGCACGTCCCTACTGAAGCTGGCATGATGGCAGCAGCCAATGCCATCCTTCCCCTCTCTGAATAGGTACACCTAACTGCTGTTAAGATAGAGATGATGACCTCTCTTAACTGCTTCATGCTGACAAGGAGCATTATTCTGGGAAAACAAGTCAAGTCTCTCTGTCTCAGATGGAGATAGGGAACTTCTTGGGAACTGGGGCAAAGGCGACTCTTGTTATGTTTAAGCAAAGAGACTAACAGCATTTTGTCCCTGCCCTAGAAATCTGTGGAACTTTGAACTTGATAGATGATTTAGGGTATCTGGCAGAAGAAATGTCTAAGCAGAAAAGCATTTAAGAGGTGACTTGGGCATTGCTAAAAGCGTTCTGTTTTAAAAAGGAAACAGCATAAAAATTTTGAAAAATTGCAGCCTGATGATGCAGTAGAAAAGAAAAATGCCTTTAAGGAGAAATTCAAGCCAGCTGCAGAAATTTGCATAAGTAGCAAGTAGCCTAATGTTAATCCCTAATGTTATCTCCTGGCCATGTAAGAGACCTTCACAGCAGCCCCTCCCATCGCAGGCCCAGAGACCCAGGAGGAAAAAGTGGTTTCATGGGTTGGGCCCAGGTTCTGAATGCTGTGTGCAGCCTAAGGATTTGGTGCTTTGTGTCCCAGCCACTCTAGCCATGTCTGAAAGAAGCCAATGTACAGCTCAGGCTGAGGCTTCAGAGGGTGGAAGCCTCAAGCCTTGACAGCTTCCACATGGTGCTGAGCCTGCAGGTACACAGAATTTAAGAAATGAGATTTGGGAACTTCTGCCTATATTTCAGAAGATATATAGAAATGTCGGGGTTCTCAGGCAGAAGTTTACTTCAGGGTCAGGGCCCTCATGGAAAATTTATGCTAGGGCAGTGCAGAAGGGACATGTGGGATTGGAAACCCCACAGAGAGAATCAAGTAATTCTCCTGCCTCAGCCTTCTGAGTAGCTGGGATTACAGATGCCCAGCAGCACGTGCAGCTAAGTTTTGTATTTTTAGTAGAGACTGGGTTTCACCATGTTGGCCAAGCGGCTGTCAAACTCCTGACCTCAGGTGATCCACCTGACTTGGCATCCCAAAGTGCTGGGATTACAAGTATGAGCCACCACACCTGGCTGAGCCCAGGGCTTTTATGGACCTCAGAAGGGAAGTACATATGAATGGGTCCATGGGTGGTCATGGGTGGGCCAGAAGAGGCCCTACAAGTCCCCACTCTGGTTGGAGAAACTGGCAGCCCAGCACCCAGCTTTTGGGCCCTCCCTGGCCTGAGGGTGGGGCCTTACTTGGGACCTGTCCCCTTCTGCCCAGGACTCTGTCTGCCTCTTGCTGCCATTCATGGCCCCTTAACTTGGATCCAACCCCACTGTGAGATCAGAGAGGCCAGGAGCAGAGAGAGGGCAGGCAGTGGGAGCAGACACCCCTGAACCTACAGGGACAGAGGGGGGATCCTTCCTGGGGCACCCAAGGATGCAGGCTGCAGAGACGGTCCTGTGCTTAGGAGGGTGGCCAGATCCACAGCTGCAGTTTGGGGGGCTGTAGCCCTACCCAAGAGGGCGGGGATCCTGCCTGCTCCCTCAGGCAGGGAGGCCTGGGTTTGCAGCTGCAGTCTGGATAGTTGCAGTGGCAAGGGGAGCACCCATCCCAACTCAGGATGGGCAGGGCTCCCGCTGGCTCCATGGACTATGCAGTCCCAGCTGTGCTTCCCTGCCGTAGCAGGCATAATGGCAGCAGGCACTGCCGTCAGAACTGCATAGCTGGGTAAAATTCCTCTGTTGTAAATGATGAGACAACAATCCAGAGAATGGAAGAGACTTGCACAAAATTCCTTATGGCAAAGGAATAGGGAAACCAGTGTCCTTACTCCATGACCAGTATTTCTTCTGTTGTGGCACAATCCATCTATCTGCTAACTCATGGTAGATTTATGTGCCTATATATAACCTATTTTACTGATCGCTTCTAGGTTGTTAGATTTAAAAAACAAAAAGCACATCTTCTCTTTCTTTTCCTGGAACCGTAGCATATAGAAGGCATACAACAAATGCCTAATAATGATAGTAAACACCTACTGATATAATATGATGTGACAATCAATTATTTTAGCACTTTATGTGGCCTATACTCTGTCCTTAAAACAGTCCTATATGTTAGGCACTTTCATGATCCATATTATATGCAAACATTTAAAATGATGAAATGAAGACTCAGAAGCTCAGTAATGTTCTCATGGTTTCAAGTGAACTTGGGCAACTGACCATGCTCTAAGACCTGGTCATGCAGTGTGGTCCACAGACCAGCAGCCATGACAGCCGGTTAGAAATGCAGATTCTCAGGCTGTTGAAGCATGATCTGCATTTTAATAAGATCCTTCGGTGATCTGTATGCACATTGAAGTTTAAGAATCTCTGCTCTAAGTCAGCAGGCTCTTTGTTTATCAAAAAAAAAAAAAAGTGGATGAGTGATTGCTTTCTGGGCGATGCAAGAAGCAAACTGGTCAGATGAAAATTGTGTTCTAAAGAAAATGATCAAAGCTTCCACTACTATAAATTACACCTGTTCCAAAAACGAATTTCCCACCACCCCCAGAATCTAACTGATTTCACTGCCCCTACAAGGTCTAAGGTCTATATCTATACTCTGAGCACCATGATAAATACAGAGGCAAATGTTTCAGGACTGAGTAACAGAGCTATAACTCGGCCTGGGCTTTACTCATGACGCATCCAAAGTGTGTTTTTAGGCAAGAGGCAGAGAGGAAATTGCCATCTGCTTGGTAACTTGTGAGTTACTATTTCCCCAAAATCTAAGCTTTTTCCAATTCCATTAATGTGAATAAAAAATACAAACTTAAGGAAATAGTTACTGTTGCCCCTGGAAAATGTTCCTGACTTTCTTGACATCTTCAGAGACGGCAGGGACTACCAGTACTCATTCAAGGGGCTAGAATTATTTTGTGCTTGGTTATTATTGTTTCATATTTTTAATATAAATTATCATCAAATAATCAAAATGAGTGTTTTGGCCTACATCATCTCTCTTCCTTGGTCCATGGACATGCCTTCCACTGATTCAGGGAGATGAGAATCTGAGTAAGCATCTTACCTGTACTCCCATTAGAAGGTAGCAAAGACAAGTCATCTCCTTTTGTAATTATATCCTTTTGGGTCTTAGGCTGACTGCGACTCCTCCAACATCAGTTTTCTCAATGGTCAGATAAAGATGGTAGTATCTATCATTACTGGATCTTCATGAAGATAATTTTCCTTTATTATGCTAACCTATTCATAGAGCTACTAACCAGTTGTTTCTCCACAATCATGAGGATAGTAAGACCCTGTGAGCTAATCAGTCTTCAGATCCCTCTCTCAAATAGTCTGATTCAGTAGGTCAAGGATAAGGTGCAGAAGTTGGCATTTTAAAGATGTTTTTAGAATGATTTAAACCAGATGTTCTATATGCCATAATCTGATATATCTTTCCAATTGTTCTTGGAACAATGTCGTAAGGATGTTAACTCCCTAAGGCAGATGTAAGTCCCCAAAACAAGTTAAGCCCAAAGTTGAAATCATACTTTAGCATTTGTGAGCACTTCTACGATATGTTCTTATGGGTCTGAACCTTAAAACAAATACTTAGAGTGGAAAAAAAAAAAAAAACCTCAAAGAGGCAGGACCAACAAAGACTTGAAAAGCTTTGCCTTGGATTGGGGTGGGAGTGAGTTAAACGTATCCATTGGAGTCTCAGGTGTTAACCTAGCTCACAGTTGAGGGACCACTGCTCTGCTGGAACACTGTGCAGGGAAAGGGCTTAACACACCCTGCCTCTGTCAGAGGCTCTGTTCAGTGTACCCAACTATGATTAAAATAGCAGCAGATTCTACTCAGGTTTTTAAAAACTTGTCATTGTCAACAACTGGATTTAGATTCCTTTCTACTTTCAGGGTAGCTGTTCTACTCCCATGATCCCTCAGAGCTGACAATGGTGCTAACTTCTCCAAGCCTGCCTGCATAATCACACCCTGCTTGTTTTTTACTTAGTTCATGGAACATTCATTTATTTACTCTGTAAAAGCAGATCTCAGGACAGGGGAATATCTTACCATTCGTTATCATAACTGGGCTGCTTTTAGATTACTCCTTGCCTTTCTCTCCCACATCCAAAGTTCCTTCTGTTCCTTTTATTTTGAATCAAGATTTCAAATAAAAAGTTGCATACTAACTACTAAGTTTCAGATCTTGTCATAATTGCAGTAATATAAAAATTTAATTTTTATTATATTAATCATACTAATAAAAGCTCTTAAGTGTCAAAAACTATGTTAAGCAGTTTTTACATTATATAATTTTTTTCACACAATGTGACATTGTGTGATTAATTTTTACAACAATCTGGGTGAATCATATATTATTATTCTTACTAAGAATTTTAAATTAAGAGGTAACTGATATGATTGGCTTTGTATCCCTGCCCAAATCTCATCTTTAATTATAAACCACATAGTCCCCACATGTCACGTGAGAAACTAGGTAAAGGTAATTGGATCATGGGGGCCAGTTTCCACCATGCTGTTCTCATGCTAGTGAGTGAGTTCTCACAAGATCTGATGGTTTATAAGTGTTTGGTAGTTCCTCCTTCATTCATTATCCTTTCTGCCACCTTGTGAAGAAGGTGCCTTCTTTCCCCTTTGCCTTCCACCATGATTGTAAGTTTCCTGAGGCCTCTGCAGCCATGCTGAACTCGGAGTCAATTAAACCTCTTTCCTTTCTAAATCACCCAGTCTTGGGCAGTTCTTTATAGCAGTGTGAGAACAGACTAATACGGTAACTGTCACAGGTTAATTGACCCAGTCAAGGTTTGAACCCAGGTCCATCAGAAACCAAAGTTGGGTGTTTTGTCACTGCCATCTTTTCTCTCCCAGAAGAGGATATTGTGACAGCAGAACTTGATGGGGACGTCAAATGCCAGTTGAGACTAGCAGCAGAGTGGGCTGCTAACTCCCTGGATAGACTATGATAGTCTCTTTCCCTCCCAGCTATTTTGGTTGACCTCAAAACCCCACATTTCTAGCAACACGTGAAACTTTGAGTTAACTCTAGGGTCACTCTGGTGGAAAGGCATAATAGTTTCTGACATTATGTGGCCCTTCAGAAAAGGATAACGTTCTTCTATAATAAATGAGGACATGTATCTTCCAAACTGAGAAAAATTTGAGAACAAAGGGATTATCATTAATATTTACACCTAGACATTAGGCAAAAGCCATGACTGTGCTAGGCAAACTAAGAAGTATGATTATCATAGTTATTATATGCTTATCTCTCCAAATTCATAGCCACTAGCTGAACGTGTTCAACAATATGAAGAACAAGTGTTGTTAGAGAAAAGGCAAAATGAAGGTTAGCATTATTGCCAGACCAATATGAAAGGGGTGTGGGGAGAAAGCTATGCAGTGAAAGAAGACACATATAAAGAAAGATAAGACTAAAACTTTCCAACTTTCCCATTGTGCATTAAGTTTGGCCCTATACCATCAATCTATTCATTATGGTGACACATTCTAAAAGCAAGATATTTTTAAAATTTCTTGTAATTTTATCCTTAGGCATTGCAACCATTGCTAGTACAATTGTGGTCTACCTTTCTCTTTGAACAGTCTGCAGAGAAACGTGTCAGCTACAGGCAGGTCATAGCTTACATCAGAAATAGAAGGTGACAACTAACCATATTCCAAACAGCACCCCCAAGCCATAAGGCCACAGAGAACATGCCTCCACTAGATTCTAAAGTTGACATGCCATGAGCTTGATCATTAACTGTGGCTCATGAATTGCTACTCTGGCCTTTTTTATGCAAGGTGACAGCTCCCTCTTTTGAAAAATGTGAATTCTTAGCAGCAAGGATATACAGATGCTCTCTCCCTCTTTTCCCTCCTCTTAGCCATCCTTTGGAGAATTAAGTACACATATTAGGAGAATAAAGCAGGTCAAATCTTATATTAAGACTTGATAATTCAATGATGAATTAGACATGGTTTTTGCTTTGGGGGAAATTCATCCTTATTTGATGAAACAAATACACATATAGGAACTTCAATATATCATTGTGATTTTACCAAAATTTATTTTATGCCAGGCATTACACAAACACCTCAGTTAATCTTACTATCAACCTAACAAGGTAGGTTATGTTGTCCCAATTTACAGATGAACACACATGTTGTGAGTCACAGAGTCAAGATCTCAACAAAAGTCTATCTCATTCTGCACTCACTCTCCTGTTGACACTCTCCAATGGCTTCCCATTTCACTCATGGGAGAAGCCAAAGTCCTTACTGTGACCTAAATGACCCTATTGTTGTTTGCCATATTTATAGATTTCCCCCAGTCTAAACACATGATAGGACAATACTTCCCGATTCCATATTTTAGCTCAATACAACTACTCAGTTCATTCCAATGAGTGATGTGTGGAAATAATGTGCATCAATTTCAAGATGATCATTGCTTCCCTAAGGCGGGACCCAGCAGAAATCTCTTTGTATTTTTTCACCTACAATAGCACAGATATTCGTTGCTCTATAGTCAATGTCCTGGAGTGAGGAAGACAGTGAGGATGTAGGAGCAGAGGCCCCTTCTGGCCCATGATGAAAATTAGGTGAGTGGAAGAAGTCAGTCTGTTAATTATTGCATGTTGGCTGCTTAACCGCTTTTGATTGATATGGCTGCTTTATTTATTTATTTATTTTTTTAACATATCACCACCCATCTTAAGGTGTGGTCTACTTATTTATCATGATATTTTCTGTCACCCACAGTTAGCTCCAAGAAAGCAAGGAGTAACTTTTGCCAATTTTATTCACTGCTATATTCTCCGTGCCAAGAACAGTGCATGGTTTGTTGAAGGAAATCAGTAAGTCCTTGTTGAATAAATGTAGAATCAAGTTACATCATTACATCTATGAGTGATAAGACAAAGTTATATTCAGAGAGCTATTAAAACACACAACAAGACTGATTCAAAATGAGGCTGGCCTTGGGTCTTTCCCTAGTGTGACCCCAGTGTTTATTGAGTGTCTGCATTGTGGGAACTTTGTATATGATTGTTGAGCTGTTAGAATGAAGAGCCTCTGCTGTGGTTTTTATAACTAAGTAACTCACCATGCACACATGCATTAGTGATTACTTCACTCTCCTGGTGGCGAGACCTTCATCTATCACCCTGGAAGTCTTAGTCACGGCTTAGTCATATTCAGTGACTCACCTCCATTCAGCCTTTCCCTTGGTGATGTTCCTCTCCTCCTTTTTCTGTATCCATTTTCCTCGTTTCTGTTTTATTTTCTTTCCTTTTCCTTTTCTTTTTAGAGATAGCGGTCTCACCATGTTGCCCAGGCTTGTCTCAAACTCCTAGGCTCAAGCAATCCTACCTGGGCCTCCCAAAGTGCTGGGATTACAGGAGTGAGCCACCACACCTGGCCCTCCTCTCTTAATTCACACCCCACTGAGGTGTGTCTTGAATAGTTAGCCTCAAATGACTCTTACCTCCTTTCAGGACAAAGCAGCTCTTTTTGTTCTCTGTCACTAGAGGCATTTGTTCCAAATTGCAGCCTCAGGAAACTGTTGCTGGCAGACAGGTGGTATATCTGTCAAAGGATCCTAAAGAAGATATACCATCTCTTCAAAATACCTTTGCATACTGGAAATAATGTTGACTTCTGCTTAGCTCTGAATGGACATTCTAAAGGATATCTATTTGGTTATTCGGCTGGCATCTGAAGCACAAAGTTCCAAATCTGAACTTTCTCCTCCTGAAATCTTTTCCATTTTGGTGTTGGAACCACTTTCAGGCACCAGAGATCTCTTTTTAAGCCAACTTACAACCTTCACCTAAAGCAACAAAATTAAATGCCGTTATGCTTTTGACACCTCTTATATCAGTCAAGGTTCTCCAGAGACATAGAACCTAAGCACACACACACACACACACACACACACACCCATATATATACACAAATACACACATATACATACACACATACATATATATACACACATGTATATGTACACAGACATATATAAAAGCTATATATATATATACATGCACATATATATGTATATTTATGTATGTACACACACACACACACACACACACACACACACACACATATATATCTTTATGATATTAGGGACTGATAAGTCTAAAATTTGTATGGCAGGCTAGCCGGCTAGAAATTCAAAATCTACAGAGCAGAGCAGGTAAACAGGCTGGAAACTCAGGATTTCCCCATTACTCTTGAGGCAGAAGAATTTCTTCTCTGAAAAACTTCAGTTTTACCTTTAAGGCCCTCAGCTGATTGGATGAGATACACTGTAAAGAATAATGGCCTTTATTTCAAGTAAACTGATTGTAAATGTTCATCGTGTCTACAAAATGCTTTCACAGCAACATCTAAACTACTGTTTTATCAAACAACTGGGCACCATAGTTCAGCTAAATTGATACATAAAATTAACCATCACACCCTGCTGTGGACTGAGTGTTTGCCTCCCCCACAAATTCAAATGTTGAAATTCTTATCCCCAATGTGATGGTATTAAAAGGTGAGACATATGGGAGGTAGTTAGGTCAATAAGAGTGGAACCCCCTTGAATGAGGTTAGTGCCTTTAAAAAAAAAGAGTTGAGAGAGCTTGCTTTTCTCTCTGTGTTCTCCACCATATGAGCACAAACAGAGAGAAGATGGCCATCTATGAACCAGGAAGCCGGTTCTTGCCAAATGCAAATATGCAAGGACCTTCATCTTAGACTTCCAGCTTTGACAACTATGATAAAGGAGTGTGTGTTCTTTAAGACACCCAGTCTATGGTACTTTGTTATAGAAGTTCAAACTGACTAAGACACAACTCTATATCCTCTACTATATAGCAGACATTATCAATCAATTACTACCTTTTCCCAGATAAGCTCAGATGAAGTTTCATAATTTTTTTCATGACAACATTGCTGCCAGCAATTATTAATTGGTCAAATCTGCGATGTGAGTTGGAACTCATCTCTGGCTCGTAGTTCTAAAAGCAAATCTAATCACTTGTCTTTCTTGCTTAATGGCTCTTTGTTGTCTAAGATTCCGTGTCACAAAATATTAGTCTTAAAAGATATTCTGCCAAAAAGAGACTCTGTGAACAAAAAGGTTCATTATAATTGACACATCATGCCTCCCTCTAAAACTCTTGAACTCCTGCAGGAACCAAAGCAATTAAAATTTGATAACACAGCATTTCCAAAATCTACTTGACTACTCAAATCATTCTCAATATTTAACTCACTAACATTCTGAAAAATACATCTTGGAAAATGTTTGTCACTAAATGCCTTTCCAGATCTGGTATCAGCTATTTTTCCAAACTAATCTCTTTTGTTTTTTATTTGTTTTGTTTTGTTTGAGATGGAGTCTCCATGTGTCAGGGAGGCTGGAGTGTAGTGACACACAGCTCCCTGCAAACTCTGCCTCCTGGGCTCAAGTGATTCTCCTGCCTCAGCCTCCTGAGTAGCTGGGATTACAAGCACACATCACCACGCTCTGCTGATTTTTGTATTTTTAGTACAGATGGGCTTTGCCATGTTGGCCAGGCTGGTCTTAAAATCCTGACCTAAGGTGATCCAGCACCCTCAGCCTCCCAACGTGCTGGTATTACAGGTGTGAGCCACCATGCCTGGCCCCAAACTATTCTTTTTTGAATCAAAGTGTCCCATGAATACCCCCTACACCACCTTCATTCTGCACATCCCTCAACTTCTTAAACAACTCTGCAGCACCTGTGTCAACATTCCTTGTGGCAGAAACAAGGCTATGTACTCAATGAAGCTCTTTTCCCTCCCTGGGCCTACAGGAAGAAGACATTTCCCAGGCTCCTTTCAGCTATGTTGGGACCATGTGACTTGTTGTCCACTGGAATGTAAGTGAAATGAAATAAACTACTTCTAGGCCTGGCTCCTCCGCTTTCCACTGGATCCTCCACTCCCCGTCTCTCTCTTCCTTCTCAAACCATGTGGCTAGAAACACAGGACTCTCAGAGGGTAGAGCCACATGTTCCAAGAAGCCTATATTCCGAGTAACATCTTAGATGAGAGCACTGCCTCACCCCAAAAAAAGAGTGAAGAAGAAATTCTTGTTGGGTTAAGCCACTGATATTTGGGGGCTGTCACAAGAACTAGTGTGACTCATTCTGACTATTACAATCTTCTATAATGTCTTACAGAAAATATTTATAAATATAGTCTTTATGTTCAAAGTTTTGGGTAAGACTATGCCTTAGCTAGGATAGACTCCTTTTTCAAATTTCCATCATGATTTAACCTACTCATAACAGATATCACTTTCTATCTTTGTTACTGTTGTACTTCTATTTCTAGACTTGGAGCTTCTTGAGAGCAAGATGTATACCCATTTCATCTCTGCATCCCTTCACCTCACTTTGGAGAGTAAATTATATATAATAATTGTTAATGCTTATTGAATACAAGATGCCATTAAGGTTATTTGTATTCTAATAGTACATTTCACCATGGTAAGGGAAAGCTGTGAGTCTTAAAAAGTCTTAGGATCTATAGCAATGGGACTCTCTGTTGCCAACTTTGACATACTGACCAAACTGCCTCTCACTCACCCCTGTATAAATTCTTTGGTAGCTCTTGATGTAGAAAGTCAGACTGAAAAGTAGAGAATGCACAGATTTTGGAATTAGAGAGTACTTGGCTGAGTCCCAATTCTCTCATTTGTTCCTCTTTGATTTGGGAAAAATGCTTTTACACTTCTAAGCCTCAGTTTCCTCATCTTAAAAACAGAGATCCATCCCCACCTCAAGGGACTGCCATGTGGATTAAATAAAATCTTGAATTTAAAGTGCATAGTAGAGGGACTGGCACATGAGAAAGTGCTCAGCGAATGGCAGCTCCCTCCACCAGGGCTTGGAAAAGCTGTTGCTGCTGACATGTCAGCAGGGGCCATCCTGGCCAGGGAAGCTCGCCAAAGCCCTAAAGGAAATTGGATGGCTTTTAAAGCAGGGTTGATTAAATATGATTTTGCAGCTCCTGCTGAGAGACGAGCTGCAAGGGAACAGCTGTGTTGTTTTATTGGGGAATCAAGGATTGAATGTCATATGAAGTCCTCTTTAAAAGAATCTAAAACTAGTTATTGATGCTACTGAGCAGTTTGTTTAGTAAATGAAGTCTTCTCTCAAAGAACCATGGCTAAATGGCAAGGTCACAACAAAAAGTAAATAATGGTTTTCTTTCCTCACTGGTCCTGACAGATTAAAGCATACATATACCAGTGTGTATGCCTGCATCAGGCTGAGCCAATTCAACAATGGTGCAACTTTCTTGCTCAGTGGAAAAATGAGCAATTAGAGCAAAGAGCCTCCTAATCTTTTACATAAACATGTTGGAAATGGGAGTCCTGGTTGGCAATTTGAAATAGGCAAGTAATGATATATTCCTGTAATAACCATTATTCTTTCTTTGGAAGTGGTGATGGAGAATGGAAGGTATGAAGTGGAGAAATAACTGTTCTGGATTTGTTTTCTCTGCATGAGTGTAAGGGAAATGTGGCAGCAACTGTATTAAAGAGACCTGGGTTCAAGTCCTGGCTTGTCCACTGTGTCATGAAGTGAATCCCTTTCCCTCTCTGGGTCTTGGTTTCCCTGCATAACAGAATATTGCACTGGGCAACCTCTAAGCCCTGCTTGCATTTCCACTAAGCTTAACATCTTAAGATTCATTTTTTTTTTTTTTTTACATTCCTTGGGCTTGTGGGAAGAAATAAAATGGTTACATATGAGGTGGAATTGGGAGACTTAGTTTAAAAAGGAGCATTTATGCTGGAAAGAAAATAATGAGAACATTTGGTTTAGTTCTCCATTAAAAAATAATTGTAAAATTTGAAGTCACCAAATGGAACAAAGGGATGATGGTTTTATTGAACTTTCGTGTTCTCATCAAAGTTATTATTCATAATTTCCTATATAAGCATAGAATGTAGCAGGAAAGACTCTCAAACAAACCTCACAAATCCTGCCTTCTTCAATGACAAAAGCCAGTGTTTATTGTGCCCTTGGTATGTGCTGGCACTATGCTAAGTGATTTTTATATTTTATTTTATTTTTCCTCATCATAGCTATAAGGAAGTAGAAGTTACTATTCTCATTACCAATTTAGAGACAGGAAATCATTTGCCCAAGGTCACGAAATTGGGAATAGCACTGGAATGCAATGGCAGCTCATTCAATTTTTCTTACAGAATAGTTGCTCTATTCTGTCCCACCTTCTGGTGTCCTTCATTGACTCCTTCAGCAAATGTTTATCAAAGGTTTGCAACATATTAAATGCTGGAGATTGGTTTTTTGTGGCAAGACAAGAAAGGTTCCTAGTCTCAGAAAGCTTGTGTTCTAGCTGGGAAAGTCATAGAATAAGCACAATTGCACATAGGAATATGACAAAAATGCCAGCTAACAGTGGATAATATGCAGATGATAATCTTAGAGTAAATGTAAAAGGTTCACATCTATCTCTGAAGGTGTGACATTTAAGCTGAGACCTTGGGAAAAAAATGTCTGACCTCTCTGAACTGCTAGTCTCTCATTAAATATGGGAAACATTAAGAGGTACCCAGACAACAGGATTTTAGAAAGGAACAAATGAGGTTGTAAAAGCAAAGAACTTAGTGTCCATTAAAAATCTTGCAAGTACAAAGATTTAACAAACAAGTGTTCCATTCCTCTATGATGATATTACTCTTGAAGATTCAGGATTCCTCAACACATGTTTGAGTCAGGGTCATAATAGCTTACGATTACTGAGTTGTTGTTGCTGTTGTTTTTACTATATGTCAGGTAGTATTCTCAATATTTTGCATGTATTAAATGATTTCATTTTCTCAACACCCCTATGAAGCAAATACTACCATGAGTCCCATGTTACAGATGGGAAAACCAAGGCTCATGGAGGTTAAGTCAGCTGACCAACTTTATGTAGATAGTAAGTAGTGAAGTCAGGTTTTGTACTCAGGAACTCTGAATCCTGAGGTCACGTCCTCAACTATCAGACTTTGCTGTTTCACATATAACTGTCTTTGAATCTGTCTCTCCAAAACCCTCTCGTCTTAGCAGGAGTGTAAAAATGTTTATGAATCCCATATCACCCTCGCATTATCTAGTTTTGCGCCAGATGTTGTGACCTCAGCCAGGAATGTAACCTGTCTGGAGGACAAATACACAGTGCTGCTTTTTCTCCAAATGATTTGAGATCTACCTAGCACTCAGTGGGCCCTGAGAATGCATTCGATGATAAGAAACACAAGATAGTAACAGTAAACTTTCCAAAGTAATGAGTTCTTCAGCACCGTAAGTATTCAAAGGTTCGAGGCCCGTTGGTTTTTTATCAGAGGTGCTGTATGATTGACATTGCATATTTCCTGAAGTATCGATTCAGGGTCTCTGCAATGCTTAAAGTGTACCTTCTCATAGAGGTATGAAATAAGGATCTCCCTTTGCCTTTCTGTGCCTATAGCTGAGGTAGGAGGCTGCCCATAAAATAACGCTGTAGTGATGCTCTTCCTTCTCTTCCCGAGGATACCATCGACGCGTGTTCATTGCTTTCAAACAAGAAATTACTGCTCCTCAGATTTAAAGCAAAAAAAAAAAAAAAAAAAAAAAAGGCTTCAGTCAGAATGAATTTGTGATCTCTGGAAGGAGGTGGCTTATCAATGACAAATTCCAGAACTACCACGTCCTACATTGGGTGTTTCCCTACAGAAATAACAAGGGACAAAAGATTTGCTGGGATAGTAAAAGGAGCAAGAGTTAGGGCAAGGACCAGATTGGAAACTAAAGAGAGAAACTGAGAAGTTGGAAGATAAAGAAATGAAAAACAGAGTATTTTCCATTTTTCCTGAGGCCACCCGCAGACTTCTAAAAATATCTCCAAACCATAGGAAATGTTTTCTGATATAAATGGTAATCCAGAAACAAATAGTGGAGTCAGGAAAAGAAAAAGAAAACTCCTTATAGGCATTCCTGCTCATTCTCAAAGGAGCCTTGTACTCACAGTCCAAGAGGAAGGAAAAAAAAACAAAACAAAACAAAACAAGAAAACTAGCGCTATTTTATTTTCCACACAGCCAGGAAAATATCCAGTTTATAGACTCAGACATGTGGGTCATAATCAGGTTTTTATTTTCTTTTATCTCTATCAATTCACCAAAGTCAGTTTGTGTGAGCTCATCAAACTGAAAAAAAGTGTGGAAAGTAAATCTGAAAGCCGAGGAGGAAAGAGGCTGATTCAGCAGCCTCGAGCCTGGGCAGAGAGGCTCCTTTTCTCCGAAATAAGGGCCAACCCAACATAGTCCTTTTCGGGCTGGCACCTAGAGGAGTTGTTGATGATTGGGCCTGCAGAGTTCCAGAGCAGGGTCCCAGTATTGAAAGTTCCAACTCCACACTGAGAAAGGGCATGTGACAGAAATGCAGGGTTTTGAGCTTCTGTTTTCTTGAATCAGTTGGAATTTCTCCATGTAGATTATTTCCTAAGGGACTGATTTATCAAGTCAGTGGCAGGTCTACCTGAACAAAACTTACGCCTGACACCCTAAAAATAACATCTATAGTAGCAAAAATAAGCAAAACAGATTTGAATTCTAATTCCTCCTCGACTTTGGCCCAGTTGTTTCCGCTTTTTTTTTTAATTTTTTTGAGATGGAGTCTCACACTGTTGACCAGGACAGAGTGCAGTGGTGCAATCTTAGCTCAATGCAACCACTGCCTCCTGGGTTCAAGCCATTCTCCTGCCTCAGCCTCCCAAGTAGCTGGGATTACAGGTACCTGCCACTACACCTGGCTATTTTTTTGTTTTTTTAGTAGAGATGGGTTTTCACTATGTTTGCCAGGCTGGTATCGAACTCCTGACCTCACAATCCACCTGCCTCAGCTTCCCAAAGTGCTGGGATTACAGGCGTGAGCCACCACACCTGGCCTAGTTATTGCCACTTTCTGAGCACTTAACTCATTTGTAAATGTAGAATAGCAATCCAAACTTTATTCTGTGGAGTTCGAATGAGGTAATGTAAATATCATTCAATGTCCATTACAGTGAATTTTCAATAAATTTTGTTATTATTAGCATGTTTTGATACAATATTATACAAAATTATATTTACTATTGAAAGAGATTTGTCTTGCAAATAACTGCCCTATCTTCTTTTCTATTTTAAAATCTGAATTTCAGAGAGTCTGTCTGAGTGGATTAATTTAATTAGAAAAATCATCAATCAGTGGTTGCCATGAGACAGATGTCTGTTTACAGCCTATTCAGATGTATGTATTAGGTTGGTGCAAAAGAAATTGTGGTTTTTGCCATTACTTTCACTGACAAAAGCCACAGTTACTTTCGCATCAACCTACAGAAGAGCCTACAGAATCGTCCATGAATCAAAACTGCAGAGCTGACTGTTTTGAACAGAGAAGGCCTTAGATTAACTTTGTGCCTCTTCTTGGCTGAACCAACCACATGTATATAAGAAATCTTAAGAGAAATCCCAGGAATGCCAGGACCCTCTACATACCTTGGAAGCTAATCAGCAACCCAAAATCAAGGGTAAAATAAATATTCTCATTGGAGTGGTCATGATGAGATCATCTTTATAAAGTCACATCAAAGCCCATTTTATGCTGCCCTTTTATTTTCATAGGAGAAAAGTGAATGCTGAGAGTGACTTGGGGGAAATCCTATAATCTCTTCTTTAGCTACTCAAAAATTTAGCTCCAAGGCCTTCGTTTCCAGCTTCAAGGCCTTCTGCAAACCTGACCTTTGCAAGGCCTTTTCCATACAAGGCCAGGAAAATCTGTGCATGAGATTCTCCTGGCCTTGTATGGAAATAGTGTTCATTTCCTCCCCCTTGTAGTCCCGTTGTTCTGAGTATCTGCCCTGTTCATTTGAGAGTTAATGATATTCACTCCCCTCATGCAGAGAAGTCCTTGATCACTTACCACAGGTCCGATTCTGCATGCAGAGATGAATAAAACACTGTCTCTACCGTTAACTATCTCACTGTCTAGATCAGCATTGTTCAAATGACATAAAATGAGCCCCAAACATAAATTTAAATTTTTATGTAGGGACATTAAAGGACAAAGAGAAAAGATGAAATTAATTTTAATAATATTTTTATTTAGCCCAATGTAAGTTTTAATTTCAATAGGTAATCACAATAAAACTACTAATGAGACACTCTACATTGTTTTATAACAAAACTTTGACATGTTGTGTGTGAATTTTACATTTCCAGCACATCTCATTTTGGACTAGCCATATTTTAAGAGCTCAACAGCCCACGTATTATTAAAGGCTACCACATTAAAGACTCCAAGTCTAATGGAAAATAAACAAGTAAACCTATAAACATAGGGTTTTAAGGGAGAAAAAAAATCTGTCCCTCATGTAGTATTGTGTGCATGTTAATATCTGCTTTCAGGTACCTGACCGTATGGTAGAATGAGTTAAGAGAGGGAAGCTTATCATAAAAGAGTCATCAGTGATTCATTGTTGTTTTTAATGGCATCTTTATTAAGACATAATTCATATGCAAAATTCATCCTTCTCAAAGATTTCAGTAATTAAGCTACATCACAAAGGGTGATTTTGTTACTTGGACTACTAGGGTAGAATGTTCCAGACTGAAGAAATAGTATTTTTGAAAGTTTAGCTATGTGAATAAGTACAGCATGCAGCAGAAAATTAAGTCTTTTTTTTTTTGTATGGCAGTAAAATGAGGCCTTAAAGAACATTAAGAGATGAGACTAGGGGAGTCACTGTGTATCTTTAAGGATCCCCCACAACTGGACCACAGATTGTTTGTGGTCCATGTGGAACTGGGCCACACACCAGGAGATGAGCACTGGGCAAGAGAGTGAAGCTTCATCTGTATTCACAGCCACTCTCCATTGCTGCCTTACTGCCTGAGCATTAGATTCTCACAAGAGCATGAATGCTACTGTGGGCTGTGTGAGGGATCTAGATAGTGTGCTGTGTATGAGAATCTGCTACTGTCTCCCATCACCTCCGTATGGGACCGTCTAGTTACAGGAAAACAAGCTCAGGGCTCCCACTGATTCTACATTGTGGTGAGTTGTATAATTACTTTGCTATCTATTATAATGTATTAATAGTAGAAATAAAGTGCACAAGAAATGTAATGCTCTTGAATCATTCCAAAACCATACTGCCCCCCGCAGTCCATAGAAAAATTGTCTTCCACAAAACTGGTCCGTGGTGCCAAGGAGGTTGGGGACCACTGTTTTAAGGCATTTGAACTTGATCATTAAGGCAATGAAAACCTATTGATGTTGTTTGATTGTAAAAGCAGTAAGAGATCAGGATCATTGAGGTAGGAACAGGAGGGGTCAACTTTAGAGGCAGGAGGGCTTATCTACTGACAGCTTGATTTATTTTGAGGAAGGGATTGATAATTGGTCTGTCTCAAATTTTAACATATGGTATGTTTTCTGTTGTATCAAATAGCATAGGGAATCCCCAAGGGCAGCGACTGTTTGTTATGGTTTTTCTGTTCAATGTTCTTGATCACTCGAACCCCTTTAGATGTTTTTCAGCTGCCATCTGTACTGTGACTGGAACGAGAAAGCCTTAATTTATACCATCTTCCTATGATACAAGGCAAGAAAGTTTGTAATTTAATAAACGTGGTCAAACCTGACCTTTGCAATGAATAAAAAACATCTTGTAGCCTCAAATTTAGTTCTAGAAGCTTGCCAGGGACACTGGATAATATGACACCTTAATTCTTCTGCACATAAAGTCCTGGGCATTCAATTTTAAATGTGTGTCTTGAGTCTTCCTATAAAAGATAATTATAGAGTTCTTCCTTTTAAGATATTAAGATAATTAGAATGATCACACACACACACACACACACACACACACACACACACACACAATGGCTTGTCAAACTGGGCCCAATATTTCAGGAGATAGCTTCTTAAAATTATTAGTTACATGAAAAGTAACTTGGGACCTGCCAGATGGAAGTTGTCAGCTGATGCTTTTACTGTTGTGGAAGAGCTGCTTAAAGGAAGAAATGTAGTCTTAAACCAGAGCCACACTCGAGCCCCAGTCTCTGATAAATGAAAATACATCATGTCCCTTGGATACTAAGCCACATAAACAAATAATAGCACAAACATGCTACTGCTCCCATGCATGCCTATCATGTTATGTGTGCACCTCTGACATTCTCTTGTTTTGCCTCATTTGTGATTCAGTGTTTAAAACAACGAGAATTAGCTAAGTTGTCTGGTACTTGAATAATTTGATACTTGTTATAATTAGTTGAAATTTCTTTTGTTTATCTCTGTGTACTCAAGAGAGACACAGGCAAGAATGGGTTCTCCTGCCGGATTTGTGTTTACCAGCCTGGAGAATTTAGACAAGTCACTTTCTCTCCCAGAGCATCAGTTTCCCAATCTTAGAAATAAAACATTCACACTTTAATATTCCTCTAAGAGCTAAGAATGACCTTCAGATATTTATGGACAGATCAGGCGGTTATGCTATGTGACCACAGATGAATCCCATAAATACAAAGTTGCAAATATTGAATGAAGCCATATAAAACTTCTTCAGACAATGCTTGGGACTTCTGAATGTGGACTCTTTTCCTCTAGAAAGAGATTTCAGTGTACACCTTGGTTTACTGTTTACCATGCATTTCCCTTTCCTAAGGAAAATAGTTCCACAAATTTCCTTTGGAGAACTGACCTGCTACCTTTCTTGGCTACCCATTTCAGGTAGTTTTGACTGATCCCCAGTGAGACTCTTTTTCCACGTATGCATCCTTAAGCACCTGGCTAGCATAGCCCTCTTATATTCTAATATGATAACAAAAAGATAGAACACAATGAAGGAAAAGACAAAATAGCCTTTTGGTAATAATCCCGAGCCCTTGATGTGAGCTTTACAGAAAGCCCCTCCTTCCTCTGAACTTTTGGATACAACCATAAACAAATTCCCCTTCATTATCTAAACAAGTTTGATTTATTTCTGTTACATATAACCAAACAATACAATGAATCCAGTGATGGAGACTGCATCATACCTGAATATTCTTCCCTGCTTTTTAAATGCCATGGCTCCAGATATCTTCTTTGTTAGGAAATCAGTTTCATGGACTGATTCCAAACATTTCAGCAAGTCTCCTCACGTTAAACAAAACTGTTTTTTGTGTGTGTCAAAGGCAATACTTACCTAGATTTTTTTTTGAAGTTTATTCAATATCATAACGTATTTCCAGACAACTAAATCTTCCAGACAACTAAGTCTAATCAGTGTCTTAGACAAAACCATAGTTAGGTTATTGGTAATTGTCTAACAATATACACAAAATAAGATTATTTCTGATATGAGTATTAAGGGGCTAAGATGGTTTAAAGTTGTTTCAGAACTCAGCTTCCAGCTTCCCTGAGTTCAGTTTATGACCGAATGCAGCATTAGATCATGGTTGCCAGAACTGACTTCATACATAACACTGTGATATTTTATTTACTGTATGTCTGTTTTTTTAAAACAATATAGGAAAGCATTTCAATCCCAGACAGCCTGGGTTTGAGTCCCAACTCTACCACCTCTGGCCATGTGTCTCCATGCAAATTCATACTTATTCCCACTGGGCTTCTGTTTTC
Organism: Saimiri boliviensis; assembly: GCF_048565385.1. Lineage (NCBI taxonomy): Eukaryota > Metazoa > Chordata > Mammalia > Primates > Cebidae > Saimiri > Saimiri boliviensis. Next base: position 208,121,078 of record NC_133450.1, on the reverse strand, counting down.
TCCTTTGCAAAGTGAGAATAACAGAATTCACTCTCTCATAGGGTCTTTGGCAGGATTAAATTCACAGTCACTATATATCTTAGAACAGCGCATAACACAATATAAGCATTCAGTAAATATAGTTGTTCTTAGTGGTATATTAGAAAACATCCACGTTTAGTTAGGATGGCTGTTTATCTTAAATATTCTTTTCTGAGTATTCCAGTAGACGTATAGGCCCTACGCTGTGAATTTTGTATATAAGGGCATTATACATAAAGCTATTATATATTTACAGCAACTCCAAGCAGGAATGTTATAAATCCCATCTTTCCTATAAAGAAACTTAGTCTCAAAAGGATTAAAGTTCATAACTGGTGGGGACAAAGGTAGCATTGGAATGCTACTCTCTGGGGCTTAAATATACACATTCCATTCATTTGCCTATCCACGTGAGATGACTTGCCCATCTCTGCATTTCTCTGGGCTGGGCATAGGCCTTCCTTATTCAGTCTGCTACCTGAGAAGAATCCCCTTCTACTGTCTCCTTCTCCTGGTATCCCATATTCCCATTTTGTTACATGCTACAGTGATTGCAACGCAGAGGAAGATTGTTCCTGCTATATCAAGCTCTCATATGAGGCACCAGGTGAATTATTTGTTAACCTAGATTCTATGCTCATATAACACAAGTCAGAGGCTAATTTCAATGAATTAATGCTCTTCATTTCTCTCAGAATACAGTGTATTGATCCATTGAGTCTTTCAACAAAGATATACCAATGTCCTAAGCACTGAGCTAGTTCAAATACCTTAGAAAAGATTTGCCTTCGGTTTGCTTTTCCACCCTCAACTCTCATTATGTCCAACTTTATATACAAGACTTTGTTCATTCTTTACAGTTTCCTGTATGTGCTATGCTGTTGCTAATTCTTAGGCTTTTATATGCTGTTATCTCTGGCTGAAATGCACCCTAAAATCCCATGTCCACTTTGCCTGGCTGACATTTACCCTCCCTTCAGGCCTCAGTTCAGCAGATGCATTTTTCTGACAGTCGTCACTAAATTGTAATCTAGCCCCCAAAAAGAGGCAGGAACCTTGCTTATGTATCCCAGACATGTTCCTGTGCCACCATTCCATTTGCTATAATCTACTGAAATTTTCTCCCTCCTTACCTAATCTTCCACTGGAAGACAACAGTCACATAGCAGAGATACCACTTTATTCATGTCTAAATCCTGAGCACTTAGCAGAGTGCTTAGGGTACTGTGTAAGCTCAATACATATTTGATTAATAAAACAATCAGCTATGTGACCTTTGAACTGGTATGGGTGGGGTTGTAAGAAAGGCAGATGTTATTGGGAGTCACCATGTATTTCTGGTGACAGGGGCTGTAAGCAACTTAACAAGTTTCAAGGGTTTCCAGCGATCAATTTATTTAAGCCAAATCCCTGACTCTTGAGTGCCTGACTTGACAAATGCCATAATTCTTTTTTTAAAATTAGTTAATTAATTATTTTTTTATTGTACTTTAGGTTCTGGTGTACATGTGCAGGTTATGCAGGATTGTTGCATCAGTACACAAACGGCAGTGTGGTTTGCTGCCTCCACCCGCCGCCCCATCACCTACATCTGGCATTTCTCCCCATGTTATCCCTCCGCGACCTCCCCACCTCCCCCACTGTCTCTCCCTTGCCCCCTCCAACAAACCCCAGTGTGTGATGCTTCCCTCCCTGTGTCTATGTGTTCTAGTCTTAAACTTCCTATGAAATTATGTGCTTAATCACTCAAGAAGAAAGCTTGGGTTAGAGAAAAGTAACCTGTCTCTGACTAAATTCCAGACCCATGAAGAACATGGAAACTTGTGGGGGGTGGAAATCAGTCTTCAGGGAGATGTATTGGAATAACAAGTAAAGCTTTTCCAAATTCCCAAGAGCTGTGTAATAATATTTAAAGAGCCTTACTGGAAACAACAACTCTCAAATGTAATTATCTTAGAAAAGTTACACATATAAAAACACATTCAGTTCTACTTACATCTACTTCTGGCTTCAGTGAATTATTAACAAAATTTAATTGAGCATCTACTATGTACCCAAGAACTAACATCATTGAGCATTTACTCTGTGCTAAGCACTAAGTGCTTTTCATAAATTATCTCTTTTTCTCCTTACAGCAACTAGTAGTATTTTCCTCACTGTATTAGTTTGTTCTCACTTGCTATAAAGGTAGTACCAGAAACTGGTTAATTTATAAAGGAAAGAGGTTATATTGACTCACAGTTCCTCATGGGGAGGACTCAGGAAACTTACAATCGTGATGGAAGAAAAAGCAGGCATGTCTTACATGGTGGCAGGTGAAAGAGATTGTGTGTGTAGGAGGAAATGTCAAACACGTATAAAGTCATCAGATCTCATGAGAACTCACTCACTATCATGAGAACACCATGGGGGAAACTGCCCCCATGATCCAATTACCTCCCTCCCTCAACACATGGGGATTAGAATTCAAGATGAGATTTGGCTGAGGACACAGAGCCAAAACATATCTCTCACTTTACTGAAGAGAAACTTGAGGCAAAAGGAGGTCAGTGCTTAGATCTGGGATTCAAACTCAGGCATTCTGACTTCAGAGCCTGACCCCCTAACCAGTTTGCCATATTCCCTCATGTTCATGCATACATGTAATTTTACTCTCACAACTGCCCTAGTACGTGGTTGCTTTTATTTCCGTTTTATAAATGAAAAAAATACTCTCATTCATAAATTCAACCAAAAATTTCTAAGAAGCTAGCACTATATGGGGAAGTACTATGTCTTCTCTTTTTTATTTTTTCCCTGCTCTAAATTCAGCTCCCAGCACTGTGTCTGCCACATGGCAGGCAGTGTATATGCCTTCTTTGAATAATTAGGAAGTACTTACTGATTCATGGTCTTTGTTTCCATCACATTCTATCCCACTGCAGTCACTCACTGGGACTATGCAGTACCTCATCATTAAAGTGGGCAGTTTAAGATTTTACTTAAAAGAAAAATAAAGCAAACAAACAAACAAAAAAAGCCTCATGGGAGCACTTAGAAGTGAACTCTTAGAGGTAAATGAAAAGAAAAGATACTATTTGTGTCTGTATATACTGCATTACATGATTCTAGAACAAGTAGGTTTGGAGACATGTGGGAAACTGTCTGAATCTTGCTATTTTCCACTGGAAATAAAAAACTGAAGGTATGTAAATTTTTGGCACTTATAGCAATTATAAATTTTTACTAAAAATAAAAAAGGGAGATGTAAGCAAGGTAAAACACACACACACACACACACACACACATACACACACACACACACACACAGAGAGAGATGGGGTGCCGTGGTTTCTATTTTCAAGTTGCAAAACATGCTCCATTCTGCTCTCAAATATGTAGTGAAGGCAAGATTACCTTTGAAGGGATATGTCTGTCAGAAACATCTTCAGTGAAATTCAAATCTGGAAATTAAGCCACTTCACTCTGAAGGGGTCTTACAAAGTTCCACTATTTCAGAGAAAAGAACTTCCATGAAAAGGTGCAGTCTAATCTTGCCATTTCTAAGAAAAAAACTATCTTTGAAATAAGAGACTAAGGAGCAGTCTCAAATCGGAGTCCTCCCTCATAACATAACACTAGCACCTCAGCTCTGACAAGGAAGGAAATCATTATGTACAAGTAAATAATGGAATTGTTTTATCTATCCGGAAAGTAACTGGTGTGTTCCACTGGTGAACATAAAGTCCTGCTGACTCAGAGACCCTGGGGAGACATTCTTCAAATCCCAGCCAGTCGCTCCAGCCTGAAAAGTGTTTCCAACCACTATGTTCTCCCCTTCTGATAGCAGAGTCACAGTGATAAGAGATAAATCTTTGTTGGGGTACAGGGAGCAAAGAGAGTTCACATTCTTTGAAAGTAGCAATCATAGAAGATTCACCTTCCTTCCGTCTTCCAGCAAGGATTTACTCTATATGTGCCATTTTTTAAAATACTCATCACAAACCTACTAGAGAGAGATTGTTTTACCCCATTTGAAAGGACATAGAAACCCAGGAGGAATCTCGTTCTTGGGCATAGAATAAATCAATGGTAGAGCTCTAACCCGGACCAAGATTTAACTGGCTTCAAAACCTATGCTCTTCCCAACACACCTTACTTAGTGCAAGAACATAAAATGAGAAATAAGAATCAGAATCTAGCATTAGAACTATAAATTTTAGTGAGAAGATCATAAGATCTACAAACCTGGGTCTCACCTCTGGCCTGGCTGCAATTACTTTCTATCACTTCCCTTCACAGTAATTCTGCTTTCCTTGCATCATCCCCCACCATTGCCTACTCTGCCACTATCAGGCCGCTCTGGGTATGCTGAGTAGAAGATGACTGATTGCTTTCAGTTTGCTTTTTTTTTTTTTTTTTTTTTGCATCCCACAAGTTAAAGTAGAGGTCAGGGCCTGACTTCTGTTACATATTTGATAGAATGCAGGCTTCTTGGAGGAGGGAATTTGTATTATTGGAGGAGGGAATTTGTATTATTTCTCCCCACCTTTTTCAGTGTGCTAGCACATAACTACCCAATAAATGTTTACTCAAATAATGGATGAATGGTTCAATATCCTTTTAACTGTGTTTAGCCATCAGCATGTGGTTACTATTAAGAGTTCAATCTCCCAAGGCAAGCATAAAAACCACTCCATGATCTAACTCACAGATACCTCTTCGACTGCAATTTTGTATATGCCTCTGAACCAAGCAGGCACTCCAGGCAAACCAAATCATTTGCTAGAGATGTGGTTTTATACCTCCCTTTCTTTTCCCGCTGCTCATATTTCTCTCTTCTCTGTATTTCCTTCCCCCTAACCACATATCATCCTTGTCCACCTGATAAACACCTTTTCACTTTTGTGGGCTCTCACCAAGCTCTCTCTCCTCCAGAAAACATTTCCTGAAACCCATTCCCAGGTAAAATGAACTATCTCTACCTTCTCTCCACCCAGGGACTTCCCTGGGCTCCCGATTACCAATAACATTTTAATTCTCTTATTTTTTTAAGTAGTATCTTTTAAAAATAACATAGTAGTATCTTAAAAAAAAATAAGACAATCCTATTTTTTAATGATCGCCATTCTAACTGGTGTGAGATGGTATCTCAATGTGGTTTTGATTTGCATTTCTCTGATGACCAGTGATGATGAGCATTTTTTCATATGTTTGTTGGCCTCCTGTATGTCTTCTTTTGTAAAGTATCTGTTCATATCCTTCGCCCATTTTTGAATGGGCTTGTTTTTTTCTTGTAGATCTGCTTTAGTTCTTTGTAATTTCTGGATATCAGCCCCTTGTCAGATGGGTATACTGCAAAAATTTTTTCCCATTCTGTTGGTTGCCGATTCACTCTACTGACTGTTTCTTTTGCCATGCAGAAGTTGTGGAGTTTGATTAGGTCCCATTTGTCTATTTAGGCTTTTGTTGCCATTGTTTTTGGCGTTTTGGTCATGAAGTCCTTGCCTACACCTATGTCCTGAATTGTTTTGCCTAGATTTTCTTCTAAGGTTTTTATGGTATTAGGTCTGATGTTTAAGTCTTTAATCCATCTGGAGTTAATTTTGGTGTAAGGTGTCAGGAAGGGGTCCTGTTTCTGCTTTCTGCACATGGCTAGCCAGTTTTCCCAACACCATTTATTAAACAGGGAGTCCTTTCCCCATTGCTTGTTTGATGCTGGAGAGGATGTGGAGAAATAGGAACACTTTTACACTGTTGGTGGGAATGTAAATTAATTCAACCATTGTGGAAGACAGTGTGGCGATTCCTCAAGGACCTAAAAATAGAAATCCCATTTGACCCAGCAATCCCATTACTGGGTATATATCCAAAGGATTATAAATCATTCTACTATAAGGACACGTGCACACGAATGTTCATTGCAGCGCTGTTTACAATAGCAAAGACCTGGAACCAACCCAAATGCCCAACGATGATAGACTGGATAGGGAAAATGTGGTACATATACACCATGGAATATTATGCAGCCATCAAAAACGATAAGTTCACGTCCTTTGTAGGGACATGGATGAACCTGGAAACCATCATTCTCAGCAAACTGACACAAGAGCAGAAAATCAAACACCGTATATTCTCGCTCATAGGCGGGTGTTGAACAATGAGAACACATGGACACAGGGAGGGGAGCACTACACACTGGGGTCCGTTGGGGGGAAATGGGGGAGGGGCGGGGGGTGGGGAGGTGGGAAGAGATAGCATGGGGAGAAATGACAGATACAGGTGAGGGGATGGAAGGCAGCAAAACACACTGCCTTGTGTGTACATATGCAACAATCTTGCATGTTCATCACATGTACCCCAAAACCTAAAATGCAATAAAAAAAAAAAATAAGACAATCTCCCCATGGGACTATGAGCTTGAAAGCAGTGGCCATGTATGACTTTCCACTGTACACAGCAAGATCAGTCAGCACAGGGCCCAGAACACAATGTGTGCTCAACAAAACGATCTAACTCATTTGCTTATAAGTGGTTGTGGGTAACCTATTATGTAGCAGGGACTACTCAGGAGCCGGGAAAACAAGGGCAAACCAGTCCAGGTATGTACCTTGCATTCAGATACTAGTCAACAAATCACTCAAAAAGGCCCAATTAGAAGTGACAAGTACAAAGAGGAGATGAAGGTCTATAAGAGAGGAGTTGACCTAGTGAGGCAGGTAAGAAAATCCCTCCTGAGAAAGTGACATTTGAATAGGAATGTGAAGTATAAGTAAAAGTCATCAGGTAGGCCTGGGGTGGGGAAAGGTCATAAATGACCAAGGCCTCCAGATCTCCAGGGCAGGATTCTTTCTCCTAATATACCCTGAGGCTCTCTGAGTCTTGATTTCACCATTAGCCTCACTGAGGGAATAATCCTCACCTCAATGTGTGGTTTGTGAGGATGGCATGAGAAAACATGTTTGACATGCCCTGCACAGTCCTTGGCATAGAGTTCCTGCTTGATCAATACTAATGCCCCTACTCATTCTTCTGGTGCACCTAATCTTTCTCTTGAGGTTTCTAATCATTTTCCTGGTGCCTCTAATCATTCTCCAAATAATAGCAGAAGACAGAATATGTAGCTGCTCAATAGGCCATGACAGGGAATTGGCTTTCACTGAGACACAGCAAACTCATGTATTCCTCCAAGTTATGAGGATAGTTGACCTCTCTCTGAATGATCTCTGGATTTATTGTACTTACGTGTTTGTTCTATTGAACTGAGATTCAGGAGACATAGATTTTAGACTTCAGTCAATTCTGCCATCAACTTACAGGTAAGTCCAGAGATTGAAACGGATGACTGAAATTTTTTTTCACAAATTAAATTATCCCCTTTCTTCTTTCTTTCCTCTCCTTTCCCCTCTTTCTTTTTTCCATGCCTTCTTCCCTCCTCCTGCCCTTTTTCCTTCCTTCCCTTCTTTTCTTCTCTCCTTCTTTCTTCCCTTTGTTATTTTCTATTAAGTACCACATTCAGTAAAACCTACTATGGACCAAGTGCTGGACTCGGTATTAGGAATGCAAGAGAGACTAAGATAGATATTTTCTAGCCCTCCTGTAGCTCACAGACTCATGAGGAAGACAGATGAGAAACATAGCTGTTGGGGTAACTGCAATGAAGAAGATCAGGTTACTATAGAAACATGGAACAGCAATCTGATCTAGTCTGGGAGGTCAGGAAAGTTACATCCCGACTATATCCTAAGGATGCGAAGGATTTAATTAGGATAGGGGTTGGAGAGCAAGCCCTCTCAGGATAAGGCAATAGCATTTGCAAAGACTTTGAGGAGAGAGCAATGCCCTGTCAGAAGCACTAAAATGTGGTCAGCCTGACCAGAGGGCAGATATTGAAGATAAGGGTAGCTTAGGAGGAGGCTAGAAAGAAAGATGGCATGGCAACCCACTCACATCATGCCTAGTAGGCCACATGAGGCAATTTGAACTTTATCCGAAGAGCAATAGGAGTGGCTTGATGCTGATATTCCTCCACCTCCTCCTCAAAGCCACGCTTTTATTTCTGTAAAAACTCTAGCAATAATTTGTGAAAACCATTCCCTTCTGTTTCCTCTCCTCACCCACTCATGCCTGGAGGGATCCACCCTAGATTTTCCCCCAGCCTCCATTAACAGGGCAGAATTGTAAGGAGTCCCAGCTCGGAAAGTTACCCCTGGAGCCTGGGGCGGCAGCTGGCATTGCCCACCATGTCACTGACCCAAATATGAATCAACCAGAAATTATTGGGTGAAACCTATTCATTGGCTGTGCCCTCAGCTGTGTGGTCACAGTGGAAGAACTGGCCCCCTGAAATAATCACGCCTGCCCATCGAGGAACATCTGAGTCAATGGCTCCATTCATCAACCTGCCCACGCCTCCCAGGTCTTCTTCTCTCCAGAGATATATGGCAGAATACCCATATATGCAGCTGTCAGTGGAAAACCATGGCATGGATGGCGGTGGTGGAAAATATCTCTTTTTGCAAATTTATGGAGAGCAAATATTGCAGTTCTCCTTCATGACGCTAAATATAGCAGGTAACAGATCCTCCTTTTAAAACGGACATTATTTTTTTTTTCCTGAAGAAAGAACAGCAAAAATACAGGAAAGAGGCCAATCTGTTACAATCATTGAGTATTGATTCAAAGGCCAATTCTTTCTATCTAGGCCCAAACCACCCATGCAAAGGATGGCTGGCATGCATTGGTAACTCAGAACTTATTCTTAACAATGATGTGCTTGTGGTCAGCAAATTCCTCCCAGGCTCTAAGTCCCACTCCAAAGTATATTCCTTTTCCCCTTCTTTCTGCACAGCAAACCCATTTCCTTCTGTACTTTCAGTCCTTCCAGACATGATAGTGCATCTTAATATTAATGAGATAAAAATATAATTTTTATAAAGATCAATAACTTCATTCCATTCTTTTTTTTTTTACTATAAATGTGAGAAAAATATTCTAGAATGGTTTTTCTCTGGGTCAAAGGGAGTGTGTCTGTGTGTGTGGGTGTATGTGTGTATACATTTGTGTGTGTGTATGTGTGTGTGTGTGTGTGTGTATAAATTCACACATGGAATTTTGTTAGATACAACGAAATTGCTTTCTATAATCTTAAACTAATTTATATTCTTCCCAGAAAGAATTTTGTTAGGTACAACCAAATTATTTTCTATAATCTTACACTAATTTATATTCTTCCCAGCAAGATATGAGCATGCCTCTTTGAACACATCCTCATCAATATTTTAATGTGTGGGTTCAGTGGTAATATCACGCTTACTATTTTTTTATTGTGTCTATTTGGTTTCTTTTTATTTTTCTTTATTCTTTTTTTTTTTGAGATGGAGTCTCCCTCTGTCATCCAGGCTGGGGTGCAGTGGTGAAATCTTGGCTCACTGCAACCTCCACCTCTGTGGTTCAAACAATTCTCCTGCCTCAGCCTCCTTGAGTAGCTGGAAATTCATTTCATTCTTGATCTCAGCATTATTGACATTTAGAGGCAAGTATGTCTTTGTTGTGGGGACTGTCTTGTGCACTGTAGGATGTTTTATAGCATCCCTAGTGTTTACCCTGTAGATGCCAGTAACACCGTTTTTTTCCTCCCACCCGGAAGATGTGACAACCAAACTGTTTTCAGACATTGCCAAATATCTTCTGGAGGTAAAATTACTCCAAGTGAGGAACGACTGGCTTATTCTCATACTTAACAGGCACAGTGGTTAAAGATGTAACAGACTTTGAAGTTGAAAAATAACTAAGTTTGAATCTCCTTTGTAATTCAAATGCTGTATGACCTGTAGCAAGTGATTTAACATCTCCAAGCCTCAGTTTCCTTGGTAACATGAGGAAACGAATATATCTTACTGTGGTATTGAGAATTACATAATATAATGTGGATAAAGCACTTTGCAGGGCCTGTAACCAAGTAATTACTTAATGAATGAAATTGTTATTAACTGGAATCATTATTATTAATCATTTGTTTATCCGCATCCTTCCTCTTTTTTCAAGTTTAGTCTTCCTTCCCTGCTCCTTTTTCCTTCTTTGTTCACTTATTCTCTTAAAATATATCCATCTCTAAATTAATAACATGCAGAAAGTTGTTGTATCATTAACACTGCCCATGAACTCTAGCCCTCTGTTCTAAATGTCTAGAAAACTGCTCTGCTTGAGTGTCATGGGATGCATCAAAAGCAGAATGCCAAAAAGCAAACAAGCCCAAATTTATCAGGGATGACTAAGAGAAAGATTACTAAAGGAAAGACAGAAATAGGAATTGTTTAATTGACTCAAATGAGGTTACGATTCTTAGACAAACAAAATAGATATAAAATCCCTTGAGGAACAAACCTGGGATTTAATATGATCATAGCAATTTTAGCAATACAGTAACAAACAATGGAGTGTCTAGAGTGAAGAATCCAACCAAAGGAGGAGTTGATGAGAAATCATCAATCCAATCAACTGATAAACATTCATAATTTCTAGGAGCTGATTTCTGCTCAGTTTTACAAAGGACACTCTTGTGCTAGTGAGCAAATTAAGTTGCAATGATTTTTTAAGGCTATTTCATCTCTAAGCATGGGCATTTTATCAGAACATTTATCTTAAACAACTTCTTAATGTCTCCTTAAAGATGGTGATGTGGTTTGGCTCTGTGTCCCCACCCAAATCTCATCCTGTAACTCCCATAAATCCCACATGTTGTGGGAGGGTCTTGGAGAACATGATTAAATCATGGAGGTAGGTCTTTCTCATGATGTTCTCATGATAGTGAGTAGCTCTCATGATATCTGATGGTTTTAAAATGGGTTTCTCTGCTCAAGTTCACGTTTTGCCTGCTGCCATCCACATAAGATGTGACTTGCTCTTTCTTGCCTTCTCTGCCATGATTCAGAGACTTCCCCAGCCACTTGAAACTGTAAGTCCAATTAAACCTCTTTCTTATGTAAATTGCCTAGACTCAGGTATGTCTTTATTGGCAGCATGAGAACTGACTAACATAGTAAATTGGTACCAGTAGAGTAGGGTGCTGCTGAAAAGAGACCTGAAATGTGGAGGCAACTTTGGAAATGGGTACCAGGCAGAGATTGAAATAGTTTGGAGAGCTCAGAAAACAGGAAAATGTGGGAAAGGTTGGGACAACCTAGAGACTTGTTGAATGGCTTTGACAAAAATGCTGATAGTGATATAAACAATAAAGGCTAGGATAAGGTGGTCTCAGATGGAAATGAGGAACTTCTTGGGAACTGGAATGAAGATGACTCTTGCTATGTTTTAGCAAAGAGACTGGTGGCATTTTGCCCCTACCCTACAGAGTTGTGAAACTTTGATCTTGAGAGAGATGATTTAGAGTATCTGCAGAAAAAATTTCTAAGCAGTGAAGCATTCAAGAGGTCACTTGGGTGCTGTTAAAGGCATTCAGTTTTACAAGGGAAACAGAGCATAAAAGTTTGGAAAATTTTGCAGCCAGACAATGTAATAGAAAAAGAAAATCCCATTTTCTAAGGAGAAATTCAAGCTGGCTGCAGAAATTTGCATAAGTAATGAGGAGCTGGGTGTTAATCCCCAAGACCACAGAGAAAACGTATCCAGGGCATGTCAGAGGTCTTCATGGCAGCCCATCCCAACACAGACCCAGAAACCTAGGAGCAAAAAATAGTTTCATGGGCTAGGCACAGAGTACCTATGCTGTATGCAACCTTGGAACTTGGTGCCCTGTGTCCCAGCCACTCCAGCCATGGCTGAAAGGGGCCAATGTAGAGCTTGGGTTGTGGCTTCAGGGGGTGCAAACCTCAAGCTTTGGTAGCTTCCACATGGTGTTAAGCCTGCCAGTGAACAGAAGTCAAGAACTGAGGTTTGGGGACCTCCACCTAGATTTCAGAGGATGTATGGGAATTCCTGGATGTCCAGGCAGAAATTTGCTGCAGAAGCAGGGAGCTCATGGAGAACCTCTGCTAGGGCAGTGCAGAAGGGAAGTGTGGGGTTGAAGCCCCCATACAGAGTCCCTTCTTGCATCAGTGTGACCTGGATGTGAGACATGGAGTTAAAGGAAATCATTTGGGAGCTTTAAGATTTGATTGCTCTGCTGGTTTTCAAACTTGCATAGGGCCAGTAGCCCCTTTGTTTTGGCCAATTTTTTCTGTTTGGAATGGTCACCCGATGCCTATACTCCCATTGCATCTAGGAAGTAACTAACTTGCTTGTGATTTCACAGGCTCATATACGAAAGAGACTTGTCTTGTTGTAGATAAGACTTTGGACTGTGGACTTTTGAGTTAATGCTGAAATGAGTTATGACTTTGGGGGACAGTTAGGAAGGCATAATTGGTTTTGAAATGTGAAGACATAACATTTGGAGGTGCAAGGGGCAGAATGATATGGTTTGGCTCTGTGTCCCCACCCAAATCTCATCTTGTAGGTCCCATAATTCTCATGTGTTGTGGGAGGGACCCAGTGAAAGATGATTAAATCATGGGGGCGGATCTTTCCTGTCTACTCTCAGGATAGTGAGTGAGTCTCATGAGATCTTATGGTTTTATAAATGGAAGAAGCACAGGACCATGGCTGCCTTTCTCTCTTTTTCTTTATGAGAGTTGCTGCTTCTTCACCCACTCAGGAAGCTGCCTCTAGCTCCTCAGGATTACAGTGGAACACTGAGGAGAAGTAAAGGACAGAAAAAGTCTCTATTAATCAAGATTCTCTAGAGGGAAAGAAGAAATAGGATAGATGTATAAATGAAGGGGAATTTATTAAGGAGTATTGACCTACACAATCACAAGGTGAGGTCCCACAATAGGGGTAAGAGCAAGGAAGCTAGTCTGAGTCCCAAAACCTCTAAGTAGGAAAGCCAACAGAGCACCCTTCAGTCTGTGACCAAAGGCCTAAGAGCCCCTGGCAAACCACTGGTGTAAGTCCAAGAGTCCAAAAGCTGAAGAATGTGGAGTCCAATGTTCAAGGGCGGGAAGCATCCAGCACAGGAGAAAGATGAAGGCCAAAGACTCAGCAAGTCAAAAACTTCCACATTCTTCTGCCTGCTTTATTCTAGTCATGCTGGCAGTTGGTTAGATGATACCCACCTAGATTGAGAGTGGGTCTGCCTCTCCCAGTCCACTGATTCAAATGTTAGTCTCCTTTGGCAACACCCTCACAGACACACCTAGGAACAATACTGTGCATCCTTCAATCCAATCAAGTTGACATTCAATATTAACCATCACAGTTTCCATTTTTCAATGTTAATATAATCTAGTATTGGTTTCCTTTGGGCATAATGGGATCTACAATCTGACCCTGGGTTCCATGGATGTTCAAATCTGGTGCTTTTTAAAGATGTGTTTATGAGTCCTTCATGAGCACTCCTCCATCACCTCAGGGTCCACTTCCAGCATCCTTTGGTAGACTGCCTATAATTTCCCTTTGACCTGGTGACCTCATTGATACTCTTTCTACTGGGGTCTCATCACCCATCCAGAAACCTCTCTTTGGAAAAATTACCACCTCTTTTGAATGACTCCTGGCCAGCTCTTCCCAAGTGATCACCATCTGACCCATTCAATATACATATCCTGTGCTCCAATGTACTCTGGAAGAGCAGGTTCTTCTCAATAGAACTCTCCCTCATCATCTATCACCAGAGCAAATACTAGTCACAGATTTTCTTATTAGGCGTTAACAGAGATGCAGCCAGCATCAGCCACTGCCTATAGTTTCTAGTGCCCTTAAAACTTTACTCACTCACCCCGAGGTTAGGTAAAATGAGCCCTTGTCTCCTCCGATGTGCAAAAAGCCACATCCCTAACAACTTTTTTTAAATGTAAAAGTTTCTTACTTTTTAAATCATCTTTTCATTAATTTTACATCCTCCAGGTGAATATCGGGCTAATGGTCACATAGCCCTTGAACTCATCCTCTGGATGCTCTGCATAGGTCTTTAACACCTCACTCTAGAATATAACAATAGTTGGCATTATATATTTTAAAATGAGTTTATGAAAGGTCCCATTTTAATATTTTATTACAGAAGATAATCTTGCAAAAACCAAGGAAACCATTGCACTAAAGTTTTATCTTGCTCTGAAGGCAGCAATGTTATGCAGTTACAACCCCAGCATCCTCACCCTTTAAGAGACTAAGGGAAAGATGAATAGAGAATGTATGGGGAGCTCTTTCCAACCTGTGAGCCTGATACCAAAGTGAAGTGAATGATTAAGGATCTCAAATTATAGTCTTCTTTCGGTATCTGCATATTTAATCTCTTCTAATTATTTTTCTTTTTCTCTCAAACTCATGACATATCAGAAGGTAATCACCTATGGCAGGCCCAAAGCCCAGTGTGGGCTGTCAAAGTGTCATTTGGTACTTGGCAAAGGGATTCATGATCAGAATTCTACTGTTCCTTTCTCTAGAGCTTAAGAAAGGGATTCTGGTATAGCAGAGAGCAGAAAGACTTTTCCATTAAAGTTTCTTCAATTTCAAAGTCACTTTACTTTCTGAGCTTCGTTTTCCTCATCTGAAAAGTAGGAAAGTCATGCCTATCTGGCTTAACTACAGGGCCTGTGGTGAGGCTCAAATTCCAGTTTTATCACTCCTTTGCTATGTGAACCTTGGGAAAAGGACTTAATCTTCATACACATATCATTCACAAGTACTTATTAACTCAATTCAGAAATACTTACTAAGTACTACTATATGCTAAGTACTATGCCAGATTCTGAAGGATAGTAAATGAACATGCAAAAATTACACAATATATGTTCTTCAGAGTCTATAACCATCAGCAGGATAGACACCCAAGTCCAGAGTCTAATGATAAAACTCTTGAGAGAATAATATAGCTGATCTTAATTTCAGAAAGTAGAAGCAGATTTGGTTAAATCTCAGTCCATCATGACTTATTGATGACTGTTGAGAAGGTTAAATGCATAAGAAACTTGTATTTTGAATACAAAGAACATATTAGTACCAGATGTTATAAGAGGCCTACAAAGTATAAGTATTGAGCTGTGTAGGGCTCATAGCTGTAATACACACTTCCTATGACATTCCTATGACATTCACTTTTACTATTGAACATGGATTATTATGGTATTTGGCAGTCCTAAGGCACAGTACGTTTCCTCATTTCCTTATTGTTTTCTTTATCGTTCTTTCTTCTTCATCTTCATAAATTTTAATTTCAATCTAATTCTATTTGATCACTATTCTACTATTTTATTAGCATATCTCCTATGGCTTCCGAGAGATTGCCCAGTTGGTTCCATCATGTGCACTTCTTAAAACAGATACAAATTTGATTAAGAAAAAAAATCAGAGATATGTACATTTTTAAACTAATCATTGCCTATATGTATCCCATCAATGAGAGCAGAGTCATCCAATGCAGACCACTTAAAATACAAAGGATTATTTTCATTTGTCTTGAATTTATTATAAAGTAGAACCTAACATGAAACTAAAGGAGTAACTGAAGTTTATATGTTTCCTTATACAAATAGATTCCACTTACGAAAATCTCCTCTAAAGTTCAAGGCAGAAAACATTATTTTAAAAATTAGATTGATGATATTTTAAAAATTATATACCTCCGTGCACATAGTTTGATTTCTCTGTTTTCTTATTTACAATATTATTTTTATTGTCAAGTTTCATAATATTCTATGAGGTAACAATTATACTCAGAGCTATTAATTTTAGTTATTTACTTAAATGGATTTAATGTTCATCACCAATTAATCCTTTTTACTAGACTTCTCTATTTCTAGGTTTCTTTTTTTCATTTCTTTATTGGGTGCATTTCTTTGGTGTCTGTTTTTTTAATTCTAAGAAAGGGTTTTGCATGCTGTAGGATGAATATCTGCATGTTTGAGGTTGTAGATCCTTTGTCTTCATCTTCTAAAGACAAGCTATGTTGGGTATAATGAATCTAGTTTCCTTCCCTTTAAACATTACATTTTCTTCCTGTATTACATTTTGTTATGGAGAAGTATAAGGCAAGTCTGAATTTTTTCCTTCTAAATTACTTTATTATGATTATTACATTATTATTATCACACCTGAAATTTATTAAATTTACTGGGATCTGTGCTGTTGATTCTATATAAAAATTTCTTGGCATGTAATATGAAGATATTTCTTTCTGTTAAATTATTTTCATTTTATAAAACATTTTCTAATGTGATTATTTTCAAGCACATCTTTGTCCTTGACTATGTTTTCAGTTAGTTCATTCTACTTTTGGAATTTTCATGTGTCTTCCACTTCAATATACTTAAATTTTTTCTTTGATTATTTCTTGAGCTCTTCTCACCTTCTGTTATTTTTTTTTCCACTAGAACTCTTGCTTTTTAGTTTAGAGCTCCCTTTTTTATGCAAGAGAGATATCAGGGTGACCTAACGTTATTGAAGCTGTCAGGATCTGGAAAACTATTTGCTAGAACTTTTCCTCCAGTAATGTATGTTCTTTTGTTTGCTTTTCATTCTTTTGCTTATTCAGTGTGTAGGCAGACTTCTGTGCTTGTTTCTTGCTGATAATTCTTTTTAACATGATGAAATAATTACTGAATAATATTGTGCAGGGTGAGGAATGCAGAAGTTTCAATGATAGAAGGAAGTTCTTTAAAGGCAGTGTTCATCTTTATTGCAAGTTTGTTTTCCAGAACACTTTCATCAAATTTAACCCTTCCATTCCTGCAGGCATTTGTCTATTCTTTCTGGTTTAGGTATTTGGAAGATGAGTTTGGCTTCCACGCTATCTCTGTATACACAAGGCTTCTGGCTTGTCATTCGGTGAACACTATTTTCATTTCATCCTTCACCTTTATTTTCCCCAGAGATGCAGTGACCAGACTAGGTGAGCTAAATCACAAGCAATTACATATGCCATGATAGAGCGTCCGTCTGTCTCCAGATGCTGGTTTTCTACAGCATGATCTCTCTTCTTCCATGGCTTCTGACAATTTTACATTTTTCTACTTTAATCAAAGGATCACTGAATAGTCTTTTGAGTCTTGTGGCACTCTAGGAAAATCTGCACCCAGTTTCAGGTCCATAACAAGATTTCATGGTGTTAAGTAGAAACATACCAAAGTCTGTGGTTCAGGGTTATAGCTATTTCCACCTTCACTAAAGATAGAGTAGATTTTATTTCTCCTTTTATTTTTTTCTTTAATCATTTTCAGAAAATTCAAAGAAAGGATTTCTCAATCTTTAAGCCAATCAATGCTCTTATCTGAGCGCTCAACAGTCCCCAGGTTAAGGATTGATCACAGTGCCCATGTAATTTGCATTGCTCTGCTTCCAGCTAGATAAAAGCATATGAGTCAGGTCTAGAGACTGCACCTATAAGGAGAGAAGAGCTACATTTACTCAGCCTCCTTTAGTGAAAGGTAATCATTTTTGAAGACATATTTTTATTCTGTGTTTAAACTAGGACTTGAAGGAGGAGAAAACTGACCTATACTTAGTTGATGATGCCCTTCTATTTGCTAGTTCTGATCTTTGAACCAACTGCACT
The DNA here is from genome assembly GCF_048565385.1 of Saimiri boliviensis. Classification (NCBI taxonomy): domain Eukaryota; kingdom Metazoa; phylum Chordata; class Mammalia; order Primates; family Cebidae; genus Saimiri; species Saimiri boliviensis. The sequence continues at coordinate 208,103,527 of NC_133450.1, read as the reverse complement.
ATCGTATCACTTAGGGATTATGACTCTTTAAATCCTCTAAGAGCTCCTCCAGTGTCAAACCAAGGTGTACCACATAGTACACTCACACAATGGGAAATCAAATGAAACAATTCCAGAAATTTACTGTGCAAGACAAATCTCACCTTTGCAAAGCTAAAGCTCACCTTTTTCCAGAATCTTTCTCTCACTCCTTACAGTTTCTCCATACAGGTTCCCTCTTTCTGGGGATAAACCAAACAGAGGAATCTGGTTTGCTATATTTCTGCAGGCAGCATCATGTGAAATAGACATAGTGAAATGATTTCCTTTAACTATAGCCCTGATTTTTCCATTTTTGTCCAAGACTCAAGAGTTCAGCTTTGCCCAGGCCTGAAGCAAGAATGAAAAGTTAAGTAAAAAGTTTAAAATCATGACGCTCATAATCTCCATCCCAGCCCTGGAGGTAGTTCCTGGAAAATATGTGTCACCTTTTTGAGCAAGCCTCTCTGCCCCCTCCTTTTTCTTTCCTCTAAGACTCTGGAGCAAGCTTTGGGTGGGGCTCTTGTTCCCCCTAGGGGAACAGACTGTTATTTTGGGGATTCTGATTGGGTTTCATGTTAACTAGAAACTTTGCCACAAGGAACGGCTCAAGGTCAAGAGAGACAGCTTGTACTTTGCTGTATATTAGAAAAACTATGAATACACAGGTGCTTGGATATCAAGAAACCTGACTGAAATCTCAAATCCTGGTTCTGCACTTTCTAGCCATTTTACTTGAGATACATTACTTAAGTTGTCTGAGCTTCCATTTTTCTCATCTGTAAAATGGGCTTAATAGAATCTGTATCAGATAATCATATACACATGACGATTAGCATAGTTTCTATCAAAGAAGTACTCAATAAATGCTGTCATATGCACAAACACACATTCTCTCTCTTCCCCCCTCTCTCTCTCTGTTTGTGTGTGTGTGTTTGTGTCTCTCTCTCTCTCTCTCACACAGACATGCACACACACATTACATGTATGATCATCATTCACTTGGTACCAGCTGTATCTTTGAGACAACTCTATAAGTTGTTTTTTAGGACAATTATTTTACAGATGCAAATGCTAAAAGTGAGACACAGCAATGTCACGTAATCTGCCTGAGGTGGCACAATCAGGAAGTAAAGCAGTGAAACTCATATTTGAACCCAGATCGCTGACTCCAAAGCCTGTGTTCTTAAATGGTCCGACTGCTTCATTTCAAGTCATTCACCCAACATATCCTAAATTATCTTCTCAACCCAAAGCACCAAAAATGCCCTTTCCTCAGGTTAATAAATGGACAGCGCAAGAAAAATCCCACATTGACCAAACCTGTTCTCAACACACATGTCCCTTTTCTGCTCCCCTACAGGAGTAGCACTCTAAATCCTCATCAGCTATCTCTTTAATAAAAACTGAAGAGGACAGAGGATGAGGTCCGAGTTAGGTGCCCAGGAAGAAATGGTGCCAAGACAGTAAAGAGGCTTGGAAGGAAAGCAAGGACCATGAAAGAACTGAGGACTGAGGGAAGATCCTGCTGTCCCCTGCTGTTACTGGGCCGCCCTAGGAGCTGGGACTGTCGGCAGTGAAGCAGGCAAGGCCAGGGCCCCCTTTGTCTGTCTCTGAGGTCATTTCCCAAGCACTCCACTGGCCTGACTCACCAGGGATTAGTCGAGTCTCTAAGGGAGGTGCTGCCCCTGCCTGGCTCTGTGTCGGTCCCAGACTTTGAGCCAGCCCTAGAACGGACTCAATTGTCTGCTCCTTGCAACTCCTTCCACACTAGGTATGTGCCCATTCTGTCTTCTTATTTATTTGCCTCCATACAGAGCATCAGTTTTATCTGTATATCCCTGGCATATAGCAGACTTGATGCTTAGTAAAGGCGTGTTTGAAGGACATCAAGGTATGGAGAAAAACGTCTTCAGAATCAAAAACATGGATTTAAATGCTAACCCTGCCACTCATTCTCTGTGACACCTTGGGCTGTTACAATATCTCCATGGGCTTCATTTTTCATTTGCAATTGGAAATGATAATTCTTCCAATTCAATACAGCTGGGTGGATTATGTGAGCTAATGCAAGTAAGAGAAGCTCATAAACTGTACAGTGCTTACCAGTGAGTAATTCTCAGTGAGACCAAGTGCCTAATATTCCATAATTGGAGCAGCTATTCTGACAGAGACTCAATTTACAGGTACATATGCCTCCCAAGCATTTGCCTTATGCTTTCTGTGTGCTTAGAAGTTGTTCCTACATTATTATAGCACACTGCATTTATCCATAATTCATTTATTCATTCGTTTGTATTATTTCATTCAGACTATGTTTATAACTTGGTCTTTTCTGAGTCTGCGATAAGTTTGAAAGATACCACACTGAAGAAAGCAGAAATGGATTTTTGTCTCTTGGTGCTTATAAATTAAGGGGAGAGAACGGCTTTATATAGATAATCATTCAAATATTTTATTATAGTTGTGATAGTGCAAAAAATGAAAGATACAGAAAATCAGAGCAGTATACAACAGAGAATAAACTCTCTCTCTCTCTCTCTGTGTGTGTGTGTGTGTGTGTGTGTGTGTGTGTATGTTTTCAAAGTAGTGAGGTGAGAAATCAATGCTTAAATATAGTGAAGGCTTTCCTTAGAAAATGTCAAACACAGCCTAAATAGTGAGTAGGACATCTTAAATGTCTGTGTGTTGTGTGTGCAGAGGGTGTCGATGGGTGGGGGAGGGGGGGTTGTTAAACACAAGCCTTTCAGTAATAGAGGTCAAATTGGCAGCAAGATGACCACCAGGTAGGAAAAAGCTTGGCTCCTACAAAGCTGTTTGGGGAAGAGACAGGAAAAGACACTTTGTGTCAAGTCTGAAATTTGTCTCACTTTTTCCTCTTGGCTTATACCAATGCTCTCAGCTCCACAGAATAAAAGAAAGAGAAGGAGGAGGGAGAGGAGAAGAAGGAAAGGAGAAGGGAAATAAGGAAGGGGAAGAGGAAGAGGACTTTTGCATTTCTTTAAAAGGAAAGAGGAAATATAATTATTCTTTATGGAATATATTGCCATTCTGCCTGAGTTCTCTAATCAGTGATCTCATTTCACTCCACCATTTGAGCAAAATGATGGGGATGATCCAGAAGTTCTCTTTCTTCTTCACATTCAGGATCCAAATTACCGCTGTTTCTACCCACAAAATCTTCAAATCTGGGTGACAGGCTTGCTGAGGAGAACATGGACAACACCCCAGTACCCGAGGATTGCTGGGCATGTTGGCCATGTTTGAACCAGCTTCCTTTCACAGAGGACTTGGCCACTGCCTAGGGCTGGAAGAGTTCCTGGAGCAAATGAGGATTTCTGGCTGAGGCTACCCACCGGGATGCTATCCAAAGGCTTCTGGACTGACCCCAACCTCTGACCACCCGATGGGGTGTCAGCAACAGGGTCTCCAACTTTTCTATAGTAATTTCCTCATTTCCTTTCTGTGACCCCTATATCTCCTATCCTCTCTGCATATGCAATGTGTGGGAAGTTTTATAGTTCAGGGAAGTCTGTGAGCCCTGTGTAAATCAGACACCTCCTCCTCAAACCTGACTGTAAAATCTGGCTCATCTGCCACTAGCCGTCTTTCCTCTCAGAAGTCCCTTCTCTCTCAATAGAGAACTGTTCTTCTTTCTCTTTCTTCTGCTTCTTAAACCTCCACTCCGAAGAAGAAGAAGAAGAAGAAAGGAGGAGGAGGAGGAGGAGGAGGAGGAGGAGGAGGAAAGAAAAAGAAAGAAAGAAAGAAAGAAAAGAAAAGAAAAGAAAAGAAAAGAAAAGAAAAGAAAAGAAAAGAAAAGCCAAGCCCTGATGTTCCCTTGCTAATAGAAGGTACTGAACATGGGGTGGGCATGGTGGCTCACAACTATAACTTCAGCACTTTGAGAGGCCAAGTGGGGGAGGTTTGCTTGGGGCCAGGTGTTTAAAACTTGCCTAGGTAACATAACAAGACCCTGCCTCTACAAAAATAAAAATTCAAAAAAAAATTAGCCAGGTGTGGTATTGGATGCCTGTGGTCCCAGCTACTCCAGAGACTGAAGCAGGAGGATTGCTTGAGTCTGAAGGTTCGAAGCTGCAGTTAGCCGCATATGATAAAGCCACTGCACTTCAGCCTGGGTAAAAGCAAAATTCCAGCTCTTAAAAAAAAAACAGTTACTGAACTTCATTGGAACTGCTTATTTCACAATTTCTTAACCATATCTTGAATTTGCCACTGGCACTGACAAGTTCATCCAACTCTAGAGCATATACAGACCTAATATTGATATTTTCTGACATCTACTGATTACTTAGTATTATGAACTAACTATGCCAAATAATTTATGTATGTAATTTAATGTCACACGTATTATTATAATGCAAGTATTTTGCCCAAGATCACAGATAGGAAGTGGCAAAGATAGTACTCAGAACCAAGCCCTTTTGATTCCAAAGTCTATATTCTTAAACTACATACTTTACTCATTCTCGAAGTGCCAGGCATACACATAAATAAAAGAAGTGGTAGGCTGAATAATGTCCCTGCAAAAGACATCCTCATGCTTGGATTTTGTGACTATTCATTATCTCATGTTGCAAAAATGGGTTTTTGCACGAATGATTAATTAAACTCTTTCAAGTGAAAAAGTTGTCCTGGATTATCTAGGTAGACCCTAAATGTAATCACACATATTCTTATAAGACGGAGGCAAGGGAGATTTCACACTCAGAAGAGGAAGCAATGTGATTATAGGGGCAGAGATTGGAGTAATGCAGCCACCAGCCAAGGAATAAAGGCAGCAACCAAAAAAATCAAAGAGGCAAGGAACATACTATCCCCTGGAGCACCCTAAAGTAACACATTCTACTGATAACTTGATTTCAGCCCAGTAATACTGATTTTGGACTCTTGTCCTTCAAGAACTGTGAAGGTGTACATTTCTGATGTTTTAGGCCACCAAATTTGTGATAATTTGTGATAGCAGCCATGAAAATTAACATATGGGACAAATGAATGTTTATTCAGTAGAATGAATGAATAAATGGTGAATGTATAAGAGAACAAATAAATTGTACAGTAAAGGATTCCTATCAAAAACACATACAATTTACAACTTCTGGGGCAAGCCTTAATCCACTGTACATATGACAGAACTGGGACTGAGTTTAAATTACTTTTACAAATCACCAGCTAATGAGGAAATGATTTGGGAGTCGATGTCAGGCTTCCTGACTCTTCTCAAAGAATATGTTTATTCTTTGGATTGGAGTCCAGTATACCTTGCCAACTGTAATCCACTTTCTCTTCCCTCAATAGGAAAAATATATGTATTTAAGAGGGACTCATAAGTAAATTTTCTACCTTAAAATTTAAATTTGTATTTTACTCCACATATATGTCCAACTGATGTACAATTGGTGGGGGGCAGAGACCATAGTTCTTCAGCCACCACAGCTGTGAACCCTGTGAGAGCAGAGAACATCTCTTCTTTTTCACGTTATTTCTAGTCCCCAGCATGATGTCTCATACCTAGTAATACTTGGAAAATATTTGACTAAATAAAGAAGAAATGAATCAAAGAAACTGAATATCAGACTCAATAAAAATTGTGATTTAGTGCATTTTCTCCTTTTATTATGGCCCTGAGTGCCTGAGTCACTAAATATTGGTGAGAATCATTTCCAAATGAATGGGAAATATTAGCTGGTAGTGTAATTATAGATGTGTCTGTCTTCACCATTAGCTGAGAATGTTATGAGAGGAGACAAAGTTTTCCCATGTTTTGGTATCTCTCCTCTTATGGTGGGTATAAACGAATCTGTATTTAATGCAAGTAAAGATATGGTAAGGCCCCTTTCTGTGGTACTTTTATACTTCTGAGACTCAAATCTGATTGTGTTCTTTCTGTGACTTTGTGAAAAAGCTCCAACTTGAATATAAGTGGCATTTGTATCATTTCAGCCACCATGCACTCCCATCATTGTATGTAATTGAGAGCTAACTCTGTCTTCCTGAGGGAGGAATTACCTATGGAAGATTCATGCCTTTGGGATGTGGTGTTCCCAGTTGAAAGGCCCCTGTTAATTTATAGGAGGCTATAAATCAGCAGGAAAAGAAACATTGGCTCATAACCCATTAAAGGAAAATACATCCTTCAGGACCAAATGCAAACCTGGACACAAACCCATCGATGATTTAAGACCCTAGGCTCACTTACCTGTCCCTGGCTGATTTAGATTCTTTGGGGCTTCTCAGCTTAGGGCAAGGGAAGGGGGATTTTGCACTGACCAGTGACCATGAATGAGAGAGATACAAAATGTCATTCAGCTAATGATACATCACCAACCATGCTATTTCTCCTGAAAAGAATTATGCCATCCTTTGCATCATTTACCATGATTCTGCCAAATGGCTGTAGTCCTCATGGGCCTTTGGGCCAAAGTTTATCCTTGTAGGAGGCAGCTCATGTTCAGATATTAATTTAAAACTGACATTCTTAGCCGTGGCCAAGGTGTTTAACAGACTGCTCTTGTGGGCTAGAAGCAAGGGGAAAAAAATGTGGTAATAGTCTATTACTTCTTTTAGGTGGTGGTTCCCCAGATGTGTACAAATGTCAAAACTCATCTGACTGAATACTTAGAATCTGATTATAAGAAAGTTCCAATGGCATTGTTTCTGGGAGTGAGAAATGATTATTTAATTACTAGAAACAATTTGTCAGTTTGTGATTTCTGATCAGGACAATATATGTTTCCCAAGCACCTGCTATTGTTGGTCAAATTCTGCATTAGATGATGGAGATAGAAAATCTCTGTCTCCAAGTGGCTTCTGGGACAGAGGAAGAGGTCAGGCATTTAAACAGACAATTCTAATAGAGTCCAGTGAGTGCTATGATACAGTACATATAGAGAAGGGATATGGGATCAAACAACCCACTCGACTTACTTGGAGATCAAGGGTAGATTTCTAGGGCTTGAGGAGGGGTAAAAGTTTTCCATTCAAAGAGAAGGGCAATTAGAATAGGAAAAAGAGCTTTAACAAAGAAACATGCAGTAGTGTGAAATAACAGTTTAGGGTTTATTTAAATCATTATGAGTAGTGATGTTGGATCAGAAAGTATGAGGTTGGAGAGGGCAGTCAATGAGACTGGAAACCTTAAAAGATGAATTTTTTCCAGATGAGAGATTGTCTCCACTGAGTTCAAGGAAAGCAGACTAAAGACTGTATCCACATTTAGGTAGACATGGGAAAAAAGGAATATTATTTTGTTCTGTTTTACCCATTGACATAGCAGAATAAAAAAGTAGATAGTGAAGGCAGCATTGTACAGGGGTGAGTGGGCTGGACAGCAACTAAGAGACCTGAGTTCCAGGCCCCTCTCTTTCAGGACATTTGCGGTGTGACATTAGGCAGACCTCTACCGCTTTGAGCCTGTTTTTCACTAGTCAGTTGCAGGTAATAATAGCTACTTCACAAACTTTGAGTGAGAGATATATTGGGTAAAGCTCTTTGGGTACTATAGGAGCTTTTCTTATATTTGGATATAAAACTGATAGGAGGTGCAAGAGGAAGTTTACAAATATCAAGTTATTTCCAACTTCTAATTTCAACAACTCTGGCAGATGACCCCAGAACAGAGTGAATGAAGATTAGACTGCCTGAGTAGGGGCATGAATGCATCCATCTAGACATTCATAAAAGAATACTACAAATACCCAAGAGAGGAAAGAGGTAGCATTGGGAAATGTGGCTCGCTCAAGAGCAAGGACAGAGGATGTTTTGTAGACTTAATGATTTTTGTGAACTCTCTACAAGGCTCTTACAAATGCCCCCAGTGTGTAGGAACATTGAAACCATGTCACGTTTTCTGCCCCAGGGTCTTCACACAAAGTGGGAGGCAGGACTATAATTCCCTGGGCACAGTCCAGGAATGGGAATAGCTTTTGGCACTATTAAGTCATCCACAGGATATGACGAGACTTTCAGGGCCTTCCCTATGCCTTCACTGACCCGTCTTAATGCTCTGTTGAAGCCCAAATCCTGTTTGTAAATGGAAGACCCCCAACTCGCACAGGGGTCCCCCATTGCTGTTCTGTGGGAGCCATCCAGTCCCGTCCAATTGATTGATTTCTCCGGATACACCAAGGGTGGTCCTGTGGGGAAGGGGGTCTTGGCAGGATCTCCACCCATATTCTCAACTCATTTGCCACTGTGCCCTTGCCAAGTTTTGCTTCCCCTGCATTTCATCAGATCATTCCTCAGTCTGTCTCCTTAAGGCACATTCAGAGAATCTGAATTAAGCTTCAGTCAGTCCCTGACTTCCCTCAGAAAGCGTTGTTAGGGAACTTACATACAAAGGCAGCCTGGGCACAGTCCCAGATTCCAATCTCCCTTTCCTCTCTTCCTCATCCTTCTACCCATCATTCAATTAATTTTCAGCCAGTTTTCCTCAGTGGCCCCTACTCTCCTGGTCACTGAGCAAGTCCTTGTGCAACCTGAAGAGCCATGCCAAGAACCTGCCCATCATAGCCCTTCTTTCTTGCTCCCTGTGCCAGTGAGACTTTTGTCTAATTATCTCTGGATCTGGAAGCAGTTTCATTTTCTGGAGAAGAGCATATCAGCTATGGTCTCTAGCATTTCCTATATCCCCTGGGTATTAGGGCTGCTACAAAGTGCCTCCTGTCAAGTGCTCTTAGTCACCCAAAGCAAACTCTTCTCTGAGACAAAGGAGAGAATTAGCTTACAGTATTTTATTCACAAGTCATACATCAAAGTGAGTGAAAACACTTGTTTGTTTCCACAGCCTTGACTAAGAGGTTGTTTGCAAATGTTCTCTGAAACATCAACAAGACCTTTCATAAGGTGACTACTGGGGAGGGTCGGGCATGGGGACTTGGGTATTACAAGCAACAAAAATAAACCCCTCAACTGCAGAGTTATCTCCATCCAATTGCTATTACTCTAGTCTGGGCCTTCCTTGACTTTTGCCTTGCCCACTACAGTAACAGCCCACATAATCTCCTTGCTGCCACTTTTGTAGCCGTATAGTCTATTCAAACTTGGCAGCTAGAGAAACTCTTTAAAAATAAAATTATGGAGCTGCTGATACCCAGGGAAATAGGGTCCGGAGTGGACCTCCAGCAAACTCTAGCAGACCTACAGCAGAGCAGAAAAGCCTGACTATTAGAAGGAAAACTAACAATCATAAAGGAATAGCATCAAGATCAACACAAAGGACATCCACACAGAAACCCCATCTGAAGCTCACCAACATCAAAGACCAAAGATAGATAAATCCACAAAGATGAGGAAAAGCCAGTGCAAAAAGGCTGAAAATTCCAAAAACTGGAATGCCTCTTCTCCTTTAAAGGATCACAACTCCTCACCAGCAAGGGAACAAAACTGGACAGAGAATGAGTCTGACAAATTGACAGAGATAGGCTTCAGAAGGTGGGTTATAGCAAACTCCTCTGAGCTAAAGGAGCATGTTTTAACCCAATGTAAAGAAGCTAAGAACCTTGAAAAAAGGTTAGAGGAATTGCTAACTACGATAACCAGTTTAGAGAAAAACATAAATGACCTGATGGAGCTGAAAAACACAGCATGAGAACTTTGTGAAGTGTACACAAGTACAAATAGATGAATAGATCAAGTGGAAGAAAGGCTATCAAAGATTGAAGATCAACTTAATGAAATAAAGCATAAAGACAAGATTAGAGAAAAAAAAGAATAAAAAGAAACAAACAAAGCCTACAAAAAAATATGGGATGATGTGAAAAGAACAAACCTATGTTTGATTCATGTACCTGAAAGTGAAGGAAAGAATGGAACCAAGTTGGAAAACACTCCTCAGGATATTATCCAGGAGAACTTCTGCAACATAGCAAGACAGGCCAACATTCAAATTCAGGAAATACAGAGAACACACAAAGATATTTCTTGAGAAGTGCAACCCCAAGACACATAATCATCAGATTCACCAAGGTTGAAATGAAGGAAAAAATATTAAGGGCAGCCAGAGAGAAAGGCTGGGTTACCAGCAAAGAGAAGCCCATCAGACTAATAGTGGATCTCTCTGCAGGAACCCTACAAGCCAGAAGAGAGTGGGGGCCAATATTCAACATTCATAAAGAAACGAATTTTTAATCCAGAATTTCACATCCAGCCAAACTAAGCTTTGTAAGTGAAGGAGAAATAAAATCCTTTAGGAACAAGCAAATGCTGACAGCAAAGGCTGTCACCACCAGGCCTGCCTTACAAGAGCTTCTGAAAGAAGCACTAAATATGGAAAGAAAACCAGTCCCAGTCACTGCAAAAACACAAACTAATGGGCAAAATAACAAGCTAGTATCTTAATGTCAGGATCTAATTCACACATAACAATATTAACTTTAAATGTAAATGGGCTAAATGCCACAATTAAAAGACACAGACTGGCAAATTGAATAAAAAGTCAAGACCCATAGGTATGCTGTATTCCGGAGACCCATCTCACATCCAAAGACACATCTAGGCTCAAAATAAAGGGATGGAGGAACATTTACCAAGCAAATGGAAAGGAAAGCAAAAAGCAGGAGTTGCAACCTTAGTGTCCAATAAAACAAACTTTAAACAAACAAAGATCAAAAAAGACAAAGAAGGACATTACATAATGGTAAAGGGATCAATGCAACAAGAAGAGCTAATTATCCTAAATATATATGCATACAAAGCAGGAGCACCGAGATTCATAAAGCAAGTTCTTAGAGACCTACAAGAAACTTAGACTGCCACATAATAGTAGTGGGAGATTTTAACACTCCACTGTCAATATTAGACAGATCAATGAGACAGAAAATTAACAAGGACATTCAGAACTTGAACTCAGCTCTGGAGCAAGTGAACCGATTAGACATCTAAAGGACTCTGCATTACAAATAAACAGAATATATTCTTCAGCACCACATCACCCTTTTTCTAAAATTTACCACATAATTGGAAGTAAAATACTCTTCAGTAAATGCCAAAGAATGGAAATCATAATGAACAGTTTCTCAGACTACAGTGCAATCAAACTAGAACTCAGGATTAAGAAACTCACTCAAAAACACAACTACATAGAAACCGAACAACTTGCTCCTGAATGACTACTGGGTAAATACTGAAATTGAGATAGAAATAAATAAGTTCTTTGAAACCAGTGAGAGCAAAGACATAACATACCAGAATCTCTGGGACACAGCTAAAGCAGCATTTAGAGGGAAATTTACAGCACTAAATGCCCACAAGAGAAAGTGAGAAAGATCTAAAATTGACAGCCTAACATCACAATTAAAAGAACTAGAAAAGCAAGAGCAAACAAATTTAAAAGCTAGCAGAAGACAAGAAATAACTAAGATCAGAACAGAAATGAGGGAGATAGAAATATGATAATCCCTTCAAAAAATTAATGAATCCAGAAGCTGCTTTTTTAAAGATCAACAAAATATATAGACCACTAGCCTGACTAATAAAGAAAAGAGTGAAGAATCAAATATACACAATAAACAATTATAAAGGAGATATGACCACTGATCCCACAGAAATACAAACTACCATCAGAGAATACTATAAACATCTCTACACAAATTTACTAGAAACACTAAAAGAAATGAATAAATTCCTGGACACAAACACCCTCCAAAGACTAAACCAGGAAGAATCCAATCCCCTGATTAGACCAATAATGAGTTCTGTTTGCAGATGACATGACTGTAAATTTAGAAAACCCCTTCGTCTCAGCCGAAAATCTCCTTAAGCTGATAAGCAACTTCAGCAAAGTCTCAGGATACAAAATCAATGTGTAGAAATCACAAGCATTCCCATACACCAAAAGCAGACGAACAGAGAGCCAAATCATGAGCAAACTCCCATTCACAATTGCTACAAAGAGAATACAATACACAGGAATACAACCTACAAGGGATGTGAAGGACCTGTTGAAGGAGAACTATAAACCACTGCTTAAGGAAATAATAAAGGACACAAACAGATGGGAAAACATTCCATTCTCATGGTTGGGAAGAATCAATATCATGAAAATGGTCATACTGTCCAAAGTAATTTGTAGATTCAATGCTATTACCATTGAGCTACTATTGACTTTCTTCACAGAATTAGTAAAAACTACTTTAAATTTCATATGGAACCAAAAAGAGCCTGTACAGCCAAGACAATCCTAAGCAAAAAGAACAAAGCTAGAAGCATCACACTACCTGACTTCAAACTATACTTCAAGACCACAGTAACAAAAATAACGTGGTACTGGTACCAAAAGAGATATACAGACCAATGGAACAGAACACAGGCCTCAGAAATAATGCCACACATCTAGAACCATCTGACCTTTGACAAAACTGACAAAAATAAGCAATGGGGACAGGATTCCCTATTTAATAAATGGTATTGAGAAAACTGGCTAGCCATATGCAGAAAACTGAAACTGGACCCCTTCCTTACATCCTTTACAAGAATTAACTCAAGATGGATTAAAGACTTAAATGTAAAACCTAAAACCATAAAAACCCTGGAAGAAAACCTAGGTGATACCATTCAGGATACAGGCATGGGCAAAGACTTCATGACTAACACATCAAAAGCAATTGCAACAGAAGCCAAAACTGACAAATGGAATCTAATTAAACTAAAGAGCTTCTGCACAGCAAAAGAAACTATCATCAGAGTGAACAGGCAACCTACAGAATGGGAGAAAAATTTTGCAGTCTTTCCATCTGACAAAGAACTTAAACAAATTTACAAGAAAAAAACAACCCCATCAAAAAGTGGGTGAAGGATATGATCAGACACTTCTCAAAAGAAGACATTTATGCAGCCAACAAACATTGAAAAAAAGCTCCTCATCACTTGTCATTAGAGAAATGCAAATCAAAACCACAATGAGATACCACCTCATACCAATTAGAATGGTGATCATTAAGTCAGGAAACAACAGATGCAGGAGAGGATATGGAGAAATAGAAATGCTTTTACACTGTTGGTGGGAGTGTAAATTAGTTCAACCATTGTGGAAGACAGTGTGGCAATTCCTCAAGGATCTAGAACCAGCAATACCATTTGACTCAGCAATCCCACTACTGGGTATATACCCAAAAGATTATAAAACGTTCTGCTATGAAGACACAGCACATGTATATTTCTTGCAGTATTCTTCACAATAGCAAAGACTTGGAATCAACCCAAATGCCCATCAATGATAGACTGGATAAAGAAAATGGGGCACATATACACCATAAAATACTATGAATACCATGCAGCCATAAAAAAGCATGAGTTCATTTTCTTTGTAGGGACATAGATGAAGCTGGAAAACATCATTCTCAGCAAACTGACACAAGAACAGAAAACCAAATATTGCATGTTCTCACTCATAAGTGAGAAAAATGAGAACATATGGACACAGGGAGGGGAACATCACACTCTGGGGCCTGTTGACAGGTGGCGAGCAGGGGAAGGATAGCATTAGGAGAAATACCTAATGTAGATGGCAGGTTGATGGGTGCAGCAAACCACCAAGGTACGTGTATACCTGTGTAAAAAACCTGCACATTCTGCACGTGTCCCAGACCTCAAAGCATAATAATAATTATATAACAAGCTAAGGGTAATGAAGAGTATAAACTCTGGAGTCAGAAGCCTGAGTACAAGCCTCAGCTGAAGAATTTAATGGCTGCAGGTCTTGAGTAAGTTGCCCAAACTGACCAAGGTTCTGTTTCATCACCTCTTAAAGAAAAATCATGATATTTATTTTTTGAGTTGTGGCAAGTTTTAAATGAGATGATGCACGTCAATGCCAAGCACCATGAGTGTCATATAATCATTGGTAGTGATGAAATCGTTTATCCATTTATGCGAGGGTATGCATTGACTGTCCACAGGGCCTTGCTGTCAACAATGTCTGCAGTGTATAAAAATTGAATAAAATGACAGGTGTTAGGCACACCCTAGAGGGCAGCACAGGTAGACCATTAGCCACTCATGTCTTCCATTCTCATCTTCTAAGTGCCAACCTATTGTACAGACAGCATTCAGAGCAAATGTCCTGAGCTACAGATCTGAACCACTCTGTTGCTTAAAACTGTGCAATATCTCTCAATCTCCTTAAAGATAAATTCTAACCTCTTCATTCCATGTATAAGGCACTGAGTGACTATTTTCCTCTCCCAGCCACCATGATTAATAAAGGTAGACCAAGCACCAGAATGAATAATCCCCAAATGTTAACAGCATAACACAACAAAAGTGTGTCCACTGAGGGAGGGGTGATTGCCTGGAGCAATAATTTAGAGACCTTGTTTTATTTGGTCTTGTGGGTCCTTTGGGTTCTGAGTTCTCTTTGTCTGCCAGAATATGGGGAGAGAGAAACAGGATCACTTATTGAAGGGTTTATGGTTCAGACCTGGAAGATGGGCATATAATTTCCTATTCTATTCAGTCATCTAGAAATAAAATCAGAATACTGCTTCACCTAATTGAAAGGAGGCAAAATAAATAAATAGATATTGATTTGCATTCTATTATCTTTCAGTTTTCACTAGAGCAATTCTAGACTCCTTCAATTTATCTGCACACCATTCTGGTCCACATCTCTTTGTGTTTTTGCCCCTGCTTTTTTCACTGTCAATCATGCTTCAGATGAACTCCTTTTATGCTGAAGTTCTTGTCCAAGTATTATCTTCTTTTCAAGTCTTCCTTTACAAAGCCCCTTCCTTACTCAGAGAAAGAGCTAATTGTTCATTCGTCCTTAACACATCTAGACTTTGTACTAACCCTCTTTAGTACTTCTAGACACACTGTCACTCTGTCCTGATGGTTTTGTTCATATGCTTGACCCCTCTCTCAATTTAGGCTCCTTTTCTGCAATTAGCAGAGACCTGCGCTAATTGCATCATAGCTGTCCCTTCTCCTCTCCCACTCCTAACCCCAAACAGCACACACCTTGGTGCTGTGTGGGCTCATGGTGGGGAACTGCAATAACATCCAATGTCCCCAGAGAAATAGAAATGAGTGTTAGAAGCTAAGTTTAAGACAAACCACCTGGTTTTGAAGCCCAATGCTGTTGCATAATCTTGATCAAGTCACTTTTTCTGATTCTCAGAAAGAAGAATGTCTATAAAACCATTCTTTTATGGTAATAACCTTTAAAGGTAATAACCTTCCCTACATCAGACGGTTGTGAAGAATGTATTAATTAACGAATATAAAGCTCTCAACATGGTACTTGCTACACACAAGAAACACTAAATATAATTCTACTTATTGCTATCATCATATCATTCTGACCTATTTTGTGGATGGAAACAGAAAGACTCTCCCCTGACTTTGAGAAGCCTTAAATTAGGACAGAAAAACTTGCCCTGTGGATATGTGGTCCCCAGAGAGTGACTCAGGCAGACTGAAGCCTTTGTGAGCTCCCATGGCCTGGAAGCATTCCTTGAGTGAGGTCTGGCAAGGACAGGGAGAAGCTGACAAATTAAATGATTTAGTCTGCTCAGCAAAGTAAACGTGGCTCCAGTAAGTTAGAAGTAACACAGAATGGAAGCTCCAAATGCCACTGGGTGGAGGAAATTTTTTTCCAAACTCAATTTGTTTTCACTTAAACTGCTCCATTTCATCAACATGGCTCTTTGGAATATTGGCTAAATTCCCTAAAAATGTCTCTTTTTAAAAATGTTTTCCTCCCTCCTCCCTAGTTCCTCAAATGCAATAAAATTAAATACTTTTAATACTTAAAAACTTAATATTTAAATATTACCAGAGACCTGCACTAATTGCACAACCCTAGAGAAACCCCCCAAAACAACAGATCGGCATAGGTGCGTATCAGGTAAGTGTTTGCAAATTGATGGGGAAGTTGGGGCTGTAGGTGTGGATGTAAAGTTGCTGTGATCAGCACAGTGACCACAGTTAAATCATTCCCTGAAATGGCCCTGCAGTTGATAAATGGCCTTCTCTTCACAAAGACCCTTTTATCCAGGTCAGTCCTGTGTGAGGCTTTCCATGCCTCCCCATGTAAGCCTCAGCAGGAAGGAAACAGACCCTCATCTATAGAGGCACAGAAGGTTTCTCAATCAAGAGTCTAGGTTGCAATCCATTCTGCGTGTGTGCATCTGGATGATAGACCCCCACCATTGCCCCACCAACATGACCGGGGCAGGGGCCCAAAGCCAGAACATGTTGAGGGACTTTCTTTATTACCTGGAATGTCTTTTAAAATACAACAATAAACTAGAGAATACTGCTTGTACTGGCTCGTGAAAAGTTTTGACATAACCTGACCCTTTCAGTCTATAACCGACTCATACCAGACCAGCTCTGATTCTTTTTGAGTATGAATCATCCCAGTTTTAAAACCATAGTTTTCTCTTCTGCAGAAGAAATCTGTGTCAACAGTAGAAGACTACAGAAAGAATATCTTCTTTATTTTTCTGCTTCTTCACCTTTTTTTAAAAGAACTTGGAAGAGCTGATAAATTAAGCCGATTTTTCCATACAAGGGACACAAAGATTCATTGTAAACTACATGCAGGAGTTAACAGGATTATAGTAGCCTAGTTTAGAAAGATAATTTCACTTAATTTCCTTGATGAATTGTTAAGCATCTACAGATTAAAGCAAAAAAGTCTGCAAAGGAGTAAGAAAATAATAACACCACCATTTTGTAGGTATTTTCCAAAAACTGGCACTCTGTTGTACTTCTTACACAATCCTGCAAGATCTCTTTGTTCAGAGAAAATATAAGCGCCCAGAAGTTAGGTACTTTGCTCAAGGACCTACAGATAGGACCAGGCAAAGCCATCAATAAATCAAGTTTTGACTTATCAGATCCTAAAGCCCGTTCACACCTATAACTATGAATCGTATCACCTTACTGTTTTCCTTGAAAAGACAGTATGATCTAAACCCCCCTTATGGGGATGTTAGAAAGATTCAATGAAATATCTTTTATGGCCAGGCGCAGTGGCTCACGTCTGTAATCCCAGCACTTTGGGAGGCCAAGGTGGGTGGATCACGAGGTCAAGAGATCAAGACCATCCTGATCAACATGGTGAAACCCCGTCTCTACTAAAAATACAAAAAATTAGCTGGGCATGGTGGTGCGTGCCTGTAATCCCAGCTACTCAGGAGGCTGAGGCAGGAGAATTGCCTGAACCCAGGAGGCGGAGGTTGTGGTGAGCCGAGATTGCGCCATTGCACTCCAGCCTGGGTAACAAGAGCGAAACTCCATCTCAAAAAAAAAAAAAAAAGAAAAGAAAGAAAGAAAGAAAGAAATACATTTTATGTGCTTATTACATGATTGTATATGAAATTCCCCCAGCATTAAGTCTAAAGCCTCAGCCATTTGGAGAAGTTCAAAGCAAGAGGGTGAGTGGATGGATTAAGAAGAGGAGCAGACCCTTCTCTGGCTTCTCCATCCATCAATACCATCCTACCCAAATTAGGGACATAACATGGTTGCTATATTAACATAACACAAAAGGGCTAGTAATAGGTCTTAATTCTCAGACCCCTGGGAAATGACTACCACAGAGCTGCTTCTAGTAAATGTTGGTTTAGATTTTATCTAGGAGCTTGCTGACCTTTGAAGTCTCAGCAAAATTAGCTTTGTATCCTCCCCAACTGTGCAGCCTGTAGACACATTCTCCAGTACTTTGGCAAATTTTCAGAAAACCCAGCACCTCTTGCCTCTTAAGATTTGTTTCTAAATGGATATCTATGTTTTAGTCTCTAAAGACTTAGCTGGGGAAAAAATTCAACTATTGCTTTGAGTTTCTAAAAACTCCACTCACATTTGTAAGAAGAGTGAACTTTACACAATAATGGGGAGAGAGACTTCAGATGGAAAAAAATCTCTACAGCCACCATCAAAACAACTAGCAATGGAGCAGAACAGAACTGTTTAGAAATCTCTTCCAGCCATCTCACTATCAAGGTGCTTCACAAACCTTTTATGTTGCCAGGTCTCAGCCTCTCTATTTTGCAGACTTCTTTTCCTCCCTTCTTTTATATCATTACTCATCTCTTACCTATTCAAATTAAGGAGCAAAAACCATAAACCATGTTCTTCTTCCATGGAATGCTGACACTCACATCCATGATAATCTGGCATCTATCAGCATCCATGTCTTGAAGATCTCACTAGATTCTCATTAGAATGAGATCTAATGAGAGTCTAGAATGGATCTCATTAAATTCCATTCTAATGGGGTATGCTAAGATCACTAGATAAATAATAGAAAAGTTGTCTATAGCTCTTAAGTTGCACCAGGCACCATTTTAAGTACTTTGTATTTATGAACTAATTTAATCCTCACAACTCCATGTAGTTATTATTATATCCCCATTTCACAGACGGGAACTGTGGTGCAGAGAGGTTAGATGACTTACTAAAGGTCACATAGATAGTGGCAGACATGTTATTCAATCCCAAGAAGGCTGGATTCATCATGGCTGCCATTCAATTCTATAAAATCATAAGGCAGAAAGAGGGACAGTCAAATTTCTCTCTCCCAACTCGCAACACTAAATGAATGCATTTATTTACAAAATAAATGAATGAATAGAATTTGAAGCAAATCTCTGGGGTTTTGAAAAATGTACAAAACGTAAGCAACAAAAAGTAGACCAGAAACTATTTGGGATTTTTTTTTTTTTTTTAAAGGAAGATTTAAATGTGTAGTTTCAGGACAGAGGGAGACTCTGGGACAGGCAATTGTCAAGTGAGTTGAACAGGCTCCAGGAAGTTATATGCAGAGGTTAAGTCGGGTTCAGAGAAACAACTGTGTTTTTAATTGGATAATCTATCTCCCATACCCCCAGGAAAACATCATGGCCACTGAGCTGGCTGCTTCCTTTGGAAAGGCCTTTGGCGGAAGATAGAGGTTGTAAAGTGATGGAAGAGAATTCTCAGCTACATGAAGACTCATTTTGCTTCAAAAGAAGGGTCCCTCATCAGAGCACTAAGTTCAGGAAAGTTTCCACTTCCCACTGTTGTTTGTTTCCTATTTGGAAACCACTGCAGTGCATCTACATCTGGGCGATGATGTCTGTTACAGGAATACAGCCTCATCAAAATTCAGCAGACTGCATAACCAGGGCTGGGGCATCGTAAAGAGTTGAGGACCTTACACTTCTCTCCCCCAGCTCCCCTTTCCAAACACTTTGCTCTTGTCAACAAAGGAAAAGTTAAATCATTCTGTTTTTCCAGAGCCACTATTGTAGAAGTATAGAAAAATAACTCCGATGATCAGGTTCTTTGACATTTTGCATTGTTAAAGATCTGTCTTGAAAAATAAAGGTCTCATGATCTGAACTATTTCGTGTTTTTCACTTGGCAAACTAGTATACTTTTACTTTTTTCTTCACTCAGATTAAGTGAAAGTTTATCTTATTAAGCATAATACTTTATTTTTGGGCTCTGAAATCATCTGTACTCAGAACTGCAATAGTAGTAACAACAATACCCCTTAATAAACATTTTATAACTATACAATGCTGTTTGATTATCACAAACTTTTTTTGAACACTTCATTGACATTTTAAAACAATTCTTTTATAAATAATATTATGTTCATTTTATAGTTGAAGAGGAATTCAAAGAAGGCCCCACATTGCAGTGAGTGATGAGCAGAACCTGGGCTTCCCCCAGGCCTGACTGATGGTAGAGCTTTAATTACTTCACTATTGCTCGGAGAGAATGGCCACTGACATTGATGGAGAATTCAGCAGAGCTATCACCTTCACCACCAGACTGTTGGCTCCCTCATCCATCCTGAAGGGTCTCCCATCACCCAAAGGCCTCTTTTCATGCTATGCATATCAGCAACATTGATCCAGGAAACTCTCCATAAACCCACTTACTCAAGGCACCCAATAGACCACCTGAAGGGAGGATGTTTCTCCTTCCATCTCCCAAGTCACCGAAGGTCGGGAATCCACGTTCTCCTGGCTTTTTTTTTTTTTTTTTTTTTTTTTTTTTTTTTTTTTTGAGACGGAGTTTCGCTCGTTACCCAGGCTGGAGTGCAATGGCGCGATCTCGGCTCACCCACCGCAACCTCCGCCTCCTGGGTTCAGGCAATTCTCCTGCCTCAGCCTCCTGAGTAGCTGGGATTACAGGCATGCGCCAACATGCCCAGCTAATTTTTTGTATTTTTAGTAGAGACGGGGTTTCACCATGTTGACCAGGATGGTCTCGATCTCTTGACCTTGTGATCCACCCACCTCGGCCTCCCAAAGTGCTGTGATTACAGGCTTGAGCCATCTCCTGGCTTTTAACACCACCTCTGGGTTAAATTTCCTCACACCTTCTGTACAGTTTCCACTTACTGAAGGTGTTTGCCTTGTGCTTCCACCTTGCTGTATGTATTCCTCCTTAGCACATCATCAGAAGGCTTTCTGTCCCGGCCAATCCTCCGAATTCTCCGAGGATTGGCCTCTGCCTTTCCATTGTGCTCCCCACCACAGGCATTGCTGTTACTGGTGACTTCGGCATTGGGTGATCCTTTCAACAACCTAGCTTTTCAGATTCCTCGACCCCTTCGTTCCCCATGATCTCCATCTCTTCACTTTGGCCACATTATCCCAATTCACTGATCCCCAATATACTATTTTATAGGCCTTCTAGAAACTTCCAGTTTACAGACTCCTCTACTTTCTCCATATTTCTCAGGACTCCCCTGTTTCCACTTCTCTCATTATCCAGCTAAGATTTTATTGATAATCACATTACTTTCCTCAAAATCTTTAATTTCTTGAGTTGTAGTTATCTTATTAAGAGTTCTCTGTAAAACTTCAAACTTAAATAAATCCAACTTGCTATTTTCTCCACCTTGCAGTTGGGTTGTTGAGTAATAGTGGAAGGGAAAAAAATCACACTCAATTGAAAATGCTCCTAATTCATGGTCCTCAACCTTAATTAGGTCCTTAATAATGCCCAGGAGATCCATTATGTTTCTATGGGCAGTGCTTTCCCCTTCTCTGAGGCAGTGTATTTCAAACTGTCTTCTTCTGTGTCAATTCCATGACTCCCACCTCTCTTCTTTAGTCTCTATATGACTGACTCCACAGATAAAAAACAAAAAGAATCAGTCAAAGCTCCCTCAACTTTATGCCATAAAACTTACATACATCTTTGCATCTTCCCTCATCACTTCCTTTCCTGCTACCTGCTAGTGGTAGATGGAAAGGAATGTCCTTTATCTTACCAAAAACTGGATCCCATACTCTGGATCTCATTCTTTTTTGCCTTCAGAAGAATGTCACTCCATCTCTCTCCCCTCTCTAGTGGCTATATCCCATTAGCATGTAGAGGTAGCACTATACTTAATTTCTGGGCTTTAACATCACCTACAGCCAGAATTGTAATGGTAATAACAACACTCCTTAATAAATACTTATTTTATTGCTACACCATGCTGTTTGGTTATCACAAATTTGGGCCATCCTGGACCTTCTTGTTTCATGTTTTCCTGTCTCTCTGGTTGATTTCATGCTCTCTTGTGATGATTTCAATGTGTTCATTTACCCAAACCTATATCTCTATTTCAAGTCAGTTTTCTGTGCTCCAGGCTTTATTCCAATGGTCTTCTACAGATTGCACTGGGATATCTCAAAGGTACTTTATATTCAATATTTTAACATCTCCCTCCTTCACCCCCAACCTTTCACTAAACCCATTTCTTTGCTCCGTATTTCGATGAATAGTGCCATAAAGTTCCCAGTTAATCAATTTAGAAAAGTAATAACATCCTTGTCCTCTTGTTTTGCCTCAGCTTTCACATGTAACAACTATTAAATTCTATAAATTCGATTTCTCTGCTATATGTTGAAAAAGCCTACATATATATAACTTCAGTTTTATTCATGGGCTGCCCCCTGCTCTCTTGCTCCAAGTTTGAGGTATACGTCACCCTCTCCTTGGATCATTTCCCACACCCCCATCCCTTTTACTTATTCCTCCATCTGTTTTCCACTCTGATATTACATTTCCTGACCCCAAGGCTGAGTTGGGTACCTCTTCTCTCTGAATCCATAGCACTTGTGATTATCAACATCATATCAGTGATACTGTTTTTTTAATTCCCTGTTTACTCACCTGTTTCACTCACTGTCTAGTTCTCAATTCTGTCTTGAATAACTAGACTAGCCTTTTTCACATAATAGGTGATAAATCTATGTTGGTTGAAAAAATGGCCTATTTTAGGCCATAACTTTGTTTTCTATTAGTTGTACAGTGACATTCAAAATGATATCACTCAACAAGTGTATAACTTTTAAAAGTCAGCTTCACTTATATATGCTACATTCAATAAAATTTCCCAATATTAAATGCATATTTCAATGAGTTTTGACAAATGCGTGTAACCACAATTACAATAGTAATAATATAGAACATTTCTATCACTGCAAAAACTGCCCTTGTGTCTCTCTGCAATAAATCCCTTCCCCATTCCCTCAGGCTCTTGACAGTGATTTACCTGTTTCTGTAACTATAGTTTTGCCTTTTCTAAAATTCCACAAAATTTTAATCATGGTGTTGTAGTCTCTGACTCTGGCTTCTTTCACTTAGAATAATGCATGCATTACATTGTGCATATCAGTAGTTGGTTCATTTTTATTTGCAGAATAATATTCTATTGTATTGATAAGCCACAATTTGCTTTCCTATTAAACAACTAATGAATATTTAGGTCATTTTACATACATTATCAGTTATTATGACTAAAGCTGCTAGGAGCATTCAAGTAAGAATCTTTTTTTTTTTTTGAGACAGAGTCTCACTCTGTCACCAGACGCCAGGCTGGAGTGCAGTGGCACAATTTCGGCTCACTGCAACCTCTGCCTCCCGGATTCAAGCAATTCTCCTGCCTCAGCCTCCCGAGTAGATGGGACTACAGCACTCACCACCACGCCCAGCTAATTTTTGTATTTTTAGTAGAGACGGGTTTTCACCATGTTGGCCAGGATGGTCTCGATCTCTTGACCTCATGATCCGCCCGCCTTGACCTCCCAAAGTACTGGGATTACAGGCTTGAGCCACTGCACCCAACCATAAAAATCTTTTTTTTTTTTTTTTTTTTGGTTTTTTTTTTTTGAGACAGAGTCTCAATCTTGGCTCACTGCAACCTTCACCTCCCGGTTTCAAGCAGTTATTCTGCCTCAGCCTCCTGAGTAGCTGGGATTACAGGCACCTGCCACTACGCCAAGCCAATTTTTTGTGTTTTTAGTAGAGATGGGCTTTCACCATGTTGGTCAGGCTGGTCTCGAACTCCTGACCTCATGATTCACCCAGCTCAAGCCTCCCAAAGTGCTGGGATTACAGGTGTGAGCCACTGTGCCTGGCCTCAAGTAAAAATCTTTGTGTGAACATATGTCTACATTACTCTAGGGTAAGGTAACTATGTAGGAGTGGAATTTCCAGAACATATTGTAAGCATTTGTTGAACTTTATAAGAAATTGCCAAACTTTTCCAAAATAGTATGCATTCCCACTAGCAACATTTGAGTTTCTAGTTGTTGCACTTCCCACCAAAACTTAAAATCATTTTTAAAAAATCGTAACTGGTGTAATGGTTGTGCAGGGGCATCTCACTGTGGTTTTAATTTGTATTTTTATGATGTTTAATAATGTCTGACATGTTTCCATAAGCTTATTGGTCATTTGTGTCTTCTTTTGTAAATGTCTGTTAAAATATTTTGCCAATATTTATTGAGCAGTTGATCTTATTTTTGAGCTGTAAAAGTTCTTTATATATTCTAGATACAAATCTTTTTTAGACATACCTACTGAAAATATTTTCTTACAGTCCATAGCTTGCCCTTCAATTTTTGTAACAATATATTGTGAAGAACATAAATGCTTAAATTCCATGAAGTATGTTTACTAATATATACTTTCATGGTTTATACTTTTTTGTGTCTTAAGAACTTTTTTTCACTATTCCTAATAGCAAAGATTTACTCCTATAGTTTCTTCTAAATCTTGCCTGAAAATAAAGGCAATTTTTCTTTTTTTATAAGTTTGATTTGTATGTTTATCTTGTGTTATTTCATTGCATAGGACTTCCATTATAATGCTGAATAGAAGTTATGAAAGTAAAGAACCATGGTCAGGTACAGTGGCTCATGCCTGTAATCCCAGCACTTTAGGAGGCTGAGGCAGGTGGATCGCCTGAGGTCAGGAGCTCAAGACCAGCCTGGCTAACATGGTGAAAACCTGTTTCTACTAAAAATACAAAAAATTAGCAGAATGTGGTGACATGTGCCTCTAATCTCAGCTACTCAGGAGGCTGAGGCAGGAGAATTGGTTGAAAATGGGAAATGGAAGTTGCAGTGAGCCGAGATTGCTCCATTGCACTCCAGCTTGGGCAACAAGAATGAAACTATGTCTCAAAAAAACAAAAATACAGAAAGTAAAGAACTTTGCCATCTTTCTGATTTTATGGAAAATCCAGTCAGTCCTTCACAATTAAATATGAAGTAACATAAATTTGTGTTGTTATTGTTGCTTTCTTGCTTTTAATCGGTTAAAACTCCCTCTACCCCTAGGGCTCTGAGAGGTTTACATCATAAATATATATTGAGTTTATGCAAATGCTTATTCTGCACCTATTGAGATAATCCTTTAGTTCTTGTTTTTGTTTTTTACAGTAAATTTTGTTGTGCTATTTTGATTAATAGATAAACATTACATTTCTAGGTAAAATCTCTATTTGTCATGCTGTAATACATTTTATATATTGCTCTATTGATTTGCTGATATTTACTAAATATTTTTGAATCTTTTTCATAAAGAATATTGGGTGTCTTTTATTTCTGGATAATGTTGCCTTGTAAAATTAATTTGAAAGTGTATTAGTTATCTATAGCTGAGCTGCATAACAAATGCCCCTAAATATAGCATCTTATAGCAACAAATACTATCTTATAGTTTTTGTCAGTCAGATATACAAGAGAGCTTAGATGGTTATACTGGTCAGGGTGTCTCAAGAGGTTATAATCAAACTGCTGATAAATTAATCCGTTTTCATGCTGCTGATAAAGACATACCCGAGATTGGGCAATTTACAAAAGAAATAGGTTTATTGAACTTACAGTTCCACATGGCTGGGAAGGCCTCACAATCAAGGCGGAAGGCAAGGAGGAGAAAGTTACATCTTATGTGGATGGTAGCAGGCAAAAAGAGGGTTTGTGTAGAGAAATCTCCATTTTTAAAATGATCAGATCTCGTGAGACCCATTCACTATCACGAGAACAGCACGGAAAAGACCCACCCCTGTGATTTGGTCATTTCCCACCAGGTCCCTCCCACAACATGTGGGAATTATGGAAGCTACAAGATGGAATTTGATTGAGAACACAGAGCCAAACCATATCAGCCTACTAGGGATAAAGTCATCTGGGGCTAGAGAATTCATTTCCAATCTCATTCACATGCCTGTTGGCTAAAACCACAGTTTCTTACCATGTGGGCCTTTTCATAGGTTGCCTGAATCTTCTCATAACATTACAATTAATTTCTCAGAGAGTGATTAATGAGAAGAGACAGAGGGACAGAAACAGAGACTTAGAAAGACTGGGCTTTTATAACCCAATCTCAGCACTGACATACCATCACATCAGCCATACTTCTGTTGTTAGACAGACCAAACATGATGCAATGTGGGAAGAAACTACACAAAGGTATGAATACCAGTAGGTGGGGCTCGTTTTCCTTAGGCCTAAAGAACTTCCTGTAACATTTCTTTCTTTTCTCTCTCTTTTTTTCTTTCTTTCTTATTTTCCTTATTTTTATAGAAACAGGGTCTCACTATGTTGTCCAGGCTGGTCTCAAAATCCTGGGCTCAACTAATCTCACCTTGACTTCCCAAAGTACTGAAAGTAAAGGCATGCACCACCATACATGTAACATTACTCATAGCGTAGGTTTGCTAATGACAAATATTCCCAGCTTTTTGTTTTGTCTAAAGATGGTTTTATTTCACCTTCAGTTTTGAAAGGTAGTTTATTTGGGTATAGAATAATACGTTTTTGTTTGTAGTTTCAGCTTTTTTTTTTTTTTTTTTTTGAGACGGAGTTTTGCTCTTGTTACCCAGGCTGGAATGCAATGCGCGATCTCGGCTCACCACAACCTCCGCCTCCTGGGTTGAGGCAATTCTCCTGCCTCAGCCTCCTGAGTAGCTGGGATTACAGGCACGCGCCACCATGCCCAGCTAATTTTTTTGTATTTTTAGTAGAGACGGGGTTTCACCATGTTGACCAGGATGGTCTCGATCTCTTGACCTCATGATCCGCCCGCCTCAGCCTCCCAAAGTGCTGGGATTACAAGCTTGAGCCACCGCGCCCAGCCAGTTTCAGCTTTTTAAAGATGTTATATCACTGTTTTTCCTAGTTCCCTTTGCTTGAATAGTTTTATTCTGCTATATCCAGTGTACATTTTTTTTCAACAGTTTTAAGCTATTTAAATAATATTTGCTTTCAAAAATTTAATTATGATATTTCTTTATGTGGTTTTCTTTGTGTTTATCTTCTTCTGAGTTCACTGAACTTCTTGGATTGATGGGTGATGGTTTTTATCAAACTTAAAATTTTTTCAGCCATTGCCTCTTCAGATCCCTTTCTTAGATTATAGTCAAATGAATTTTAAACTCCTTGATACTTTGCAAAGGGTCAGTAAAGTTCTGTTCATATTTTTCAGTCTTCTTTTCTTTCTCTGCTGCATTTTGGATCATTTCTATTGTTATGTCTTTGTTTTCGCTACTATTTTTCTGAAGTTTTATAGTTCTCATCCTATGGAATTTAATTTCAGATATTATGTTTAACAATTAGAGGTTACATTTGCTTTTTAAAAAATCTTATATTTCTCCCTTCATTATATTTATGCTTTATTTTCAAACATGAACTTTTGAAGCTTATTTATGAAAGTATGTTTAATGTCTTTGCTAATTTTATCATCTTCTTCATCTCTGGATCTGTTTCTGTTGACTGATATTTCACCCAGTTATGAGTGCCCATTTTCTACTTCTTTGTACATTTAGTATTTTTTGATAATGTTACATTTCTAAGTAGTGTTTTCTTTTATACTTCTGTGAAGAGTGCTGCCTTTTCCTGTGGCAGAAAGTTAGGCTACTTGCAGATTTGTTTGGTCTCTTAGAGGTTGCTTTTATGCTCTTTCAGGGTGACTCTGGAGCAGTATTTTCTTCAGAGCTAATTTAGCCTAATTTCTAAGCTATGAAAATTCTGGGATCTCTAATGAATGCCTCCAGTATTCAATAAAGAATCTCCAATATGGCTGGTGGAAACTAAAATGATGTGTTCAGAAATTATCTGGCTCGAAATTTCTCAGTAACTTCTTTGTCCAGAAGTTCTTTATATAAGCCTGACGTTTTCACTATACCTAGACCAGTCAAGAATATTCTCTTGCCTATACATTTTAACCACCGTGGCCTCCCTAAACTCCAATTTCTGTCTCAGCTACCCACAAGACCACTCTTAATCCTTGAGTTGTCTCTCCTGATAAAACATTCTAGAAATTGCCTCCAGGTAGAAAGCCTGAGTGATTTCAGGGCTTCATTTATTTCCATTTTTACAAGAACCACAGCCTTATTGTATGTTAGCCAATTATTTTAAATGTTTGTTTTCTATCTTTTGTCCTGTCTTCTAGTATTTATGATCAGGGAATAATTCTGCATACCACTACTTTCTAATAGCCAGAAACAGAAGTAGTAATATGTTTCTAGCTACTTATAAATTTAAGTTCCTTGATAATAAGACATTTTTATTTCTCCTAGTACTATATTCTAAATAAAGAAATGGGAGGAAATGAGAATGCAAGTGCTACTTCATGAAGTATGAATATGATTTACGTAGATGCTACTACATGAAGTATGAATGATTTAGGGAGATGTTTCATTTAGACCAGAGAGGAAAACAAAACCTGCTCTTCTGGACCAAAGGGTAGTAAAAGAAGAAGAGAGAGGGGGTAAGAAAGAGGAATTAGCATATGTATATCCCAAAGTCTTTGTAGAACAAAAAATTGTGTAGTACTCAAGTCCCCTCCTTTCTGCATGGCATGAAAACTGAATTGAAAGCCAACAGACCTGTTATTATGTGGGTGGTATAGGTAAGATGCTTTCAAAGCAGAAGCTTCAGTTCAAATGGAGACCATGAGAGAATTAGTTTAGTTTAAATCTTTTTTGAAAAGTAATTGGAGGGGAGATTATTGTGATAAAATAATCAGGCTACATTTTCATTGCATGTCTGAATTGTGATGAGTAAATTTGAATCCCCACTATATAAATGCAGCAAAAGAAATCAATATTAAAATTCAAAAAGAGAGAAAATAAAGAAAAATGAATAAAAGAAGAAAGGAGAAAGGAAGGGAGAAAGGAAGTATATGAGAAAGGAAGGAAAAGAATGAAAATTTTAAGGGTTAGGATAAAATAATGAAATAGTAAATTTAGAACATTTCAAAAGTACCATTTT
The DNA here is from genome assembly GCF_048565385.1 of Saimiri boliviensis. Lineage (NCBI taxonomy): Eukaryota > Metazoa > Chordata > Mammalia > Primates > Cebidae > Saimiri > Saimiri boliviensis. The sequence goes on along the minus strand of NC_133450.1, from coordinate 208,074,992 downwards.
AGAGATAGAGGTTTTAGGCTACTCCAATAAGTCTGGTCTATGGAAGTAGTGTGTGGGAAGGTAGGTTTCCCTAGGGTTCAAAGCCCAGATTTTCTGCTCAGATATTCACCAAAGACTGATTTCCTCTAACAATTTTTATTAATTTTATGTCAACACTACTCATTAGAGTATGTTTTCGCCTCTGGAAGTTATCTCTCAATACTAACCAACATGGGAGCTAATCCAAACCACAGAGGTAAAGAACATCTAGAATACTGTGTGACAGAAGATACTCACTTATATTTATGAACTGTTTGGGATATTCAGATATACAACAACTCTTAAGCCATATTTTCAAAAATTCTGAGTAATCTTAGTATATTTTGGGTTATCTACTCATGTCAACTGTTTTTGTTTATTTTTTGTTTGATCTGGTATTTTCTTTAAACATACAAATGTGAATCTTTCTCTTTCTTGCTTGGAAAAATGTCCTTTGATTCTTAACCTATAAGATAAAATGCAAATACACATTCCTTTATAATTTGAAACTAATTTATATTTTGGGCTTTATTCATTACTGTTGCCCTTCTTGTACTATAGAGTCTCATTAAGTGATCTCTCTAACATACTATTTTACAAAAGTATTTTTTTAAAAAAACTTCCTCTTCTTGGAATGTGTTCCTTTTATTTTTCTATCTGCCTGACATCCTTCAATGTTTACCCTACTCAGAAGAGAACCTGGCTTAATGTACAGGCATACCTCTGAGATATCATGGGTTTGATTACACACCACTGACATATAGCAAACATACCAATAGAGCAAGCCACAATTTTTTTTTGCTCTCCCAGTAAATATAATAGTTACTTATACACTTTACAGTAGACTATTAAGTGTGCACAGCATTGTGTCTTAATATCTTTTTTTTTACATTTAAATTTCACGGGCATATATTAGGTATATATACTTATGGGGTACATAAAATATTTTAATACAGGTATGAAATGTGAAATAAACACATCATGGATAATGGGGTATCTATCAACTCAAGCATTTATCCTTTGAGTTATAAACAATTGAATTACACTCTTTATATCATTTTAAAATATATAATTAGGTTATTATTGACTATAGTCACCCACTGTACTATCAAATAGTAGGTCTTACTCATTCTTGCTATTATTTTTGTACTCATTAGACATCCTCCCCTCCCCTCCCACCCTCCCACTACCTTTCCCAGCCTCTGGTAACCATCCTTCTACTCTCTATGACCATGAGTTCAATTGTTTTGATGTTTAGATACCACAAATAAGTGAGAACATGCAATGTTCATCTTTCTGTGCCTGGCTTATTTCACATAACATAATAATCTCTAGTTCCATCCATGTTGTTGCAAATGACTGGATCTCATTTTAAAAATACCTGAATAGCACTCCATTGTGTGTATGTATTGCATTTTCTTTAACCATTCATCTGCTGATGAACACTTAGGTGGCTTCCAAATCTTAGCTGCTGTAAACAGGGCTGCAACAAACATAGGAGTGCAGATATCTTTTTAATGTACTGATTTCCCTTCTTTTCAGTATATACCCATCAGTGGGATTGCTGGATCATGTGGTAGCTCAATTTTTAGTTTTTTGTGAAACTTCTAAACTGTACTCCATAGTTGTGCTAATTTACATTCCCACTGACTGTTCCCTTTTCTCCACATCCTTGCCAGTATTAGTTATTGCCTGTCTTTTGGATGTAAGTAATTCTAACTGGTGTGAGATAATATCTCCCTGTAGTTTTGATTTGCATTTATCTGATGACCAACGATGTGTAGCATCTTTTCATATGCCTACTTGCCACTTGTCTTCTTTTGAGAAATGTCTTTCAAATTTAAAAATGTACATAGCTTAACTAAAAAATGCTTTCCTGGTTAAAAATGCTGAAGATCACCTAAGTCTTCAGCAAGTCCTGCTCTTTTTGAGATTCTTGCCCCAATATTGATGGCTGCTGACTGATGAGGGCAATGATTGCTGAAGGTTGGGTGACTGTGGAAACTCCTTAAGATAACAATGAAGTTTGTTATATTAATGGACTTTTCCTTTCACAAAATAGTTCTCTGTAGCATGTGATGCTGTTTGATAGCATATTGCTTACAGTATAACTTCCTTCAAAATTGAGTCAATTCTTTCAAACCCTGATGCTCTTTTATAAACTAAGTTTATGTAATATTTTAAATCCTTTGTTGTCATTTCAACAATGTTCACATCCTCACAAAGAGTAGATTCCCTCTCAAGCAACCACTTTTTACTCATCTATAAAAAGCAATTCTTCTTTAAGTTTTATACTGAGACAGCAGCAATTCAATTACACCTTCAGAATCCACTTCTAATTCTGGTGTTCTTCCTATTTAAGCCACCTCTGCAGTTACTTCCACCACTGAAGTCTTGAACAAAGTGAGAACTGGGATCTACTTCTTCCAAAGTCCTGCTAATGTCGACATTTTGATATCCTCCCATGAATCACAAATGTTCCTAATGACATTTATAATGGTGAATTCTTTCCAGGTTTTTATTTACTTTGCTCAGATTCATCAGAATAATTACTTTCTATGGCAGCTAAAGCCTTACAAAATGTATTTTTTCAGTAATAAAATGTGAAAGTAAAAATTACTTCTTGAACCATGAGTTGCAGAATAAATATTGTGTTAGTAGGGGATAAAAGTAATGTTAATCTCCTTGTATATCTTCATCAGAACTCTTGGGTGATTAGGTGAATGGTCAAAAAGCTGTAATATTTTGAAAGAAATCTTTACTTCTAAGCAAGTCTCAACAGTGGGCTTAAAATCTTCAGTAAAGCATTCTACAAACAGACATGTGGTCATCCAGGCTTTGTTCTTTCATTTATAGACCACAGGCAGAATAATTTAAGATAAATCTTAGGATTTTTAGGAATGGTATAGGAACATTGGCTTTAACTTAAAAGTCATCAGCTGCATTAGCCTCTAAAAAGACAGCCTATCCTTTGAAGCTTTGAAGCCAGGCATTAACTTCTTTCTAGCTATGAAAGTCCTTGATGGCATCTTCTTCTGATATAAAGCTGTTTTGTCTCCACTGAAAATCTATTGTTTATTATAGTCACCTTCATCAGTTCTTAGCTAGATCTTCTGGATAACTTGTTGCAGCTTCTACATTAGTATTTGCTACTTTACCTTGAACTTTTATGATATAAAGATGGCTTCTTTCTTTAAACCTCATGAACCAATCTCTGCTAGCTTTAAACTTTTCTTCTGCAGCTTTGCCACCTCTCTCAGCCTTCCTATAATTAAAAAGAGGTAGGCCTTACTCAATATTAGGTTTTGGCTTAAGCGAATATTGTGGCTGGTTTAATTTTCTATGTAGACCACTAAAACTTTCTTTGTAACAATAAGGCTGTGCTTTCTTATCATTAGAGTTTTCACTGGAGTAGTACTTTTAATTTGCTTCAAGAACTTTTCCTCTGCATCCACAACTTGCCAAATTCTTTGGCACAAGAGGCCTAGCTCTTGGCCTATCTCGACTTTCAACATGCCTTCCTCACTGAATTTAGTCATTTCTTGCTTTTGATTTGAAGTGAGATGTGCAACTATTCCTTTCACTTGAGCACTTTCAGGCCACTGTAAGGTTATTCATTGGCCTAATTTTAATATTGGTGTGTCCTAGAAGAGGGAGGCCAAAAAAGAGAGAGGCAGAAGAATGGCCAGTCATTGGAACTGACCACAATATTTATTAAGTTTACAGTCTTATATGAGCGTGATTCATGGCCCCCAGAACAATTCCAATAATGACATCAAAACTTACTAATCAAGCTGGGTGTGGTGGCTCATGCCTGTAATCTCAACATTTTGGGAAGCTGAGGCAGGTGCATCACTTGAAGCCAGGAGTACAAGACCAGCCTGGCCAATGTGGCAAAACTTCATCTCTACTAAAAATATAAAAATTATGTAGGCATGGAGGCACATGCATGTAATCCCAGCTACCTGGTAGGCTGAGACACTAATTCTGTTAAAAAAAAATCACCATAATGGACCACCAAAATGGACATAATTATAACAAAAGTGTTTGGAATATTGTGAGAATTACCAAAATGTGAAACAGAAACCCAGAGTGAGCACATGCTGTTGGAGAAATGGTATTTTTAGACTTCCTCAATACATGGTTGCCATAACCTTCAATATTTTGAAAAAATACAGTATCTGTGAAGTGAAACACAATGAAACAAGGTAGACCTGTATTTAGGATATAAACTATGGGGTCATCTAGCCCAGGTTTTAAATCATAAACCTAATCATTTTATATTCTTGGGGAATTTATGAACACTCTCTTGGCATCAGACTGTTCTTCAAAATGGTAATAAAAATATTGACTGCAGCGAGTTGCTGGCATGATTTAATAAAATAATATCTTGAAAGACCCAATACAGTATCTTGAAAATAATATTTAATACATGTGCCTTATATTCCCCATTATTTTCCTTATCATAATCACAATAATCATCACCAATATTGCAAGGCTGTTAGATTGAATAGAATAATTCATGTATAGGCCATAGCACTGGGTTTAGCATTAAAATATCAACAAATGATGGTAATTACAATCACCATTATAATAATTCTCATTACTACTATATTTAATAAACCCTAATTATTAATCAACGTTCTTCTTCTGTTAGTCTCACAGATTTATACCTACCCTTACTATGGTATGCATCATAACACATCACAATTATCTGTTTATATATTCCCCTTAGTCCATTCTTTCTTTAAAGCCAGTTCTTGTTCAAGTTGACCATGTGTCTCCAGAGACTAGTATCTAATGGGCTTTTTGCAAATTCATGTTGAATAAATAGACAGAGTTAATGGTTCACACTAAGCAATTCCCACTTTTTTTTCTGCCTATTTACAGCCTATACCATTTACTTGCTAAACATATTAACAGAGTGAGGAGTATACATATTTATATATGAGCACTAGAATAGGATAAAGGACTCCAACCATTGGCCTTAATAACACCAAGTGCTATTAAACTAAACCAAATAGCCTTCCTTAAAAGTCATCTAGAACTTCCCAATTCCCTCAGAGAATCCCTGATTTCAACTTGTAGGGCCATTTTGGTGAGAATTGGAGCTTACTCATGAATCTTCTCCAAATACTCATTACCAATTCAGGGATGAGTTTACAGGAACTCACCAGTGGTCATTAAGTGATTTTTTTCCCATCATTTTGGGATTTGGAATCATCATCCTGCTTTATGGAAAATTTTAGAGAAAAGTAGATTATGGTTGAAAACATTGGCCAACTAGATGAAAGGAAAATTAGTATATTTAATAAACATTCAGCTTTGTGGTTTCTAGTTGCAATCCATGTTTAATCTTCTATCAAAAAGAGGAAGGCATTAACTCCTTCAGAATTTCACTGAAACTAGCCTCAGTGCAAAGGTTTAGAGCCATGTTCCACAGGCAGGTAAAAAATAAGTTCTGAAGATAATACATAATATTTTTGAAGTACCCAAATAGTAAGATAAATAACACATAAGTCTTAAATTTTACCTCCTGATGAAATTCAGTATACTGTTTCTCAAGAAAGAGTGCTTTACTGGAATTAGTAAGGGATTTGACATCCAGAAGATCTGATTTTAAATCCCGTACTTTACTATTTTCTAGCTGAATTACCTTGCATAGTGTAATTTGGTTATCTGAGCCTCATTTTTTTTTTCTTCAACAAAAGGTGAACAATACTTTTTATAGCATTATGATGATAAATAACTGGAATATGTTGGTGAAGATGATTCTCATAATGCTTAGCAAAAAGATGCTTAATAAATATTATTTTCCTTCTAGTTTTCCCTTGGCTCTTAGGGGATTCCTAAAACTAAAAATCTTAGAAGTTTACATTGTAGAGAATACAAATCCATACCAACCCATTCATGTATCAAATTTGTAAAAAATGTAGAGACAAATTCTACAAAGTAGCACAACATCATTCATGTATATCTATCCCTGGATTCAGGGACAAACGTTCTTTGCAGAAGTAGAAGATTGTATGGAGTACTTTATATACATGGATTTAAGTACCTCTCAAAGAAACGCTGGTATCTGAACATAAGCATGGTAACTAACAAGAGATTATTCACTTTCCAAAAGGATCCTTTACACAAAATGATTAGCCATATGACTCAGTTTAATAATGAGTTTCCCAGGCGCCTATAAAATTAGATTTAATTTTCTTAAAATCTACCATTAAATAACTTTCAAGATTAGGTTTTATTCAAGAATAAACCCCCGTGTGAAACAATATGATACTTTATGAGGTTAACTCAAATAAAGCTTACCAGGTTGGCTAAGTGTCAAAAAAGCATGCCAGAGGATGAGAAAAAAATCCCCCTGATGAAAAGCTCTTAGGTTTCATGTTTAGTGTTATGGAAACATAGAGTCATACTTTCTGCAAGTACAGCTCTTTACATGTACAAGTAATAGTGGATATTAGCTCAAAGGATGGTAAAATCATAGTCCTCTATTGCTTCTCCTGTACACCAAGGCTATCATATGTGTGATATGGTTTGGCTGTGTCCCTATCCAAATCTCAACTTGAAGTGCAATAATCTCCACAGGTCAAGGGTGAGGCCAGGTGGAGATAACGGAATCATGGGGGGGGGGGGTGGTTTCTTCCATACTGTTCTCATGGTAGTGAATAAGTCTCACAAGATCTGATAGTTTTATAAATCAGACCTTGTTCCCCTGCTCAAGCTCCCTTGCCTGTTACCATGTAAGAAATGTCTTTGCTTTTCCTTTGTCGTCCACCATTATTGTGAGGCCTCCCTAGCCATGTGGAACTGTGAGTCAATTAAACCTCTTTCCTTTATAAATTACCCAGTCTTGGTATGTCTTCATTACCAGTATGAGAACAGAGTAATACGATGCGTAATTTCCTTAAATTATCCCAACAACCAGATAAGGTAGGTCACAGTATCATCAGTATTATTTTTAATATGATTTTATGAAGAAGAAAATATTGATATGTTAAGATCACCCTGTGAATAACTGCCACAGGATTCGCACCCATTCCTGTCCAGCTCCAGTACTCACATTCTCCCCTCCAACTGTACTGTGTTTCATTGCATCAGGGTAAAACATGTTCAATGTAAGGAAATGATTTAAATACAAATAATGTAGATGTGCAGATGATGGATCTATTATTGCAATTTGGAAATTAAGGAAAAATTCAGAGGGACATGTCGTCTGAACTGGGCTAAAAAAAGAAGGGGAAAATAAAAAAGCACAATTTTAAACTTTCCAAGCATACTCCCAGGAGCAAATTTAGGTGAGATCACAAAACCTGAATTTCAAATGGCAAAAATCTAGATTGATTGTCTGAACTTGAGCTCCCAGGGATATTCCAAGACTACCAAATAAAAATTATCGTTGATAAAGCATCAGTTCAGTAGCAAATTTATCTGCTGAAGGTAAAGGGAAAATGCATCATGTAAACAATACCTTTCTAGAGGCCTTCAAAAGTCCTTCAGGTTTTCCCTCTCTTCAGGAAGAGATATCTTCTTATTCAGGTACATTGGCAGTAGCATCAAATCTGTGACCAAAAGAAAGATACTAGTCAGGCCTCATTAGGCTATGAGTTCAATTAAACATCATAAAGGAAAAGAAATAGTTGACAGCAAGTAGCTTACAGAAACAGAAAACATGCAGCACCAGGCCCACGGCTTGGTCATCATGCTCTGTCTTATGCTTGGCTGGTGAAAGAAACCACAACTTGTGGACAAAGTTGAGGCATGTTGCCTGTCAGAGAGGCCCAGGATAAGGAAGCATCTAAGCCAGTTCATGAGAGTGCTGACCTTCTCCCTGCTTAAAACATCACCTGGGCCCCTGGGATATCAGAGAATCAAGCATCTGCTTCCTAGCTCGGAGGAATGATAGTTCTATGTAGGTCAATTTATTTTCTTTCATGAAAAAAATTATTTTTAAACTCTCCTTTTTGTCTAATGTAAAAGTAAAGAAGGTTCAGTAAGAATTACAGGAATAACTAGAAAATGAAGAAACTAAACACAGAAAAGAAGAAAAAGAAAGAAAGAAAAAGAAGAAAGGCACCAAAGCATGAAGAGGTGTTTCTTGGATGCAGTGTAAGAAGGAAAAATAAAACATAAATAAGACAGAACAAGAAAAATATAATTTTCATGTCTTGTAAAGAAATCTTTATATGTTAAGCAGAGAGATATAAGGGATATACCAGCCAGGAGACATTGTTGGGTTAAACTCCCTTATATGCTGGCATGGAGTTAACACAGGTGGCATTAGGGTCTCCAAACATTGGTGTAGACACAGTGTAGCAAAGTGGTCAAGGGTATGTCATTTGAAGCCAGAAAGGACTGGATAAAAATCAGCACTTTACCATCTATGCACACTTGAGCAAGTTACTTAAACCTCATTAGTCCAAATTTTATTATCTCTAAACTGAGACTAGTACTACTTATGCCATATGATTTTTGCAAATATATTAGATCATGTATATAAATAAAGTGCTTAGCCTAGTGCCTAACACACAGTAAGCTACCAGTTTGATTAGTTATAATTGATAAATTGTGTGGAAGGTGAGATATTTCCTTTATTCATCTGGGAATTTCACCATTAGCCATTGCTAAGATTAGTAAGTTAAATGAGAAAAATCTAGATTTTTTTTTTCCTTAAAGATCCCATTTACTTCTCAGAGAGCACAATTGGCACCAGATAATCTATATTTTTTTAAAAAAAAATTTGTTTTACAATGGGAAAAATGCACATAGGTGATATAATTATAATCTAAGATGAAACACGTTTTAAGCTTTAACATGTATAAAAAAATAGTAGGTGGAATCATCTAGTAGACAATAGTAGTCATCTAATAGACTACAGATTAAAATTATTATAGACCAATAGACTATTAGATTGAAATTGGCAAAAACCACAATCACTTTTGCATCAACTTAATAGAAAAGATATTAACCATAAAATCCCCACTCCAAAAAATATGCAATAAAATAAAGTTATAGAGGGCAAAAAAACCTTAATTTTAAACATCTTCAGTAAAATCCAAGCATGATAAACCTAGCCCTTCACTAAAACTAACAAATATAAAGGCATATTAAAATTCATTTTAAAAAAGGCAGATATGGTTAACTAGAAAAAAAAATCATCAAGGAAGGCTCATTCAATATATGAGCAAACTAAAAGAAAAAATAGATTTATCAATAGGTACATAAAATTAAGCAGTAAAATTCAAAATATATCCATAACAAAATTCTTAGCAATTTATCAGTAACAAGAAATTTTAAAAATAAGCATCTAGCAAAACCTTACTAGGCATACAATAATGAATAAGGAAGCATCAAAAGCATTTCTATTGAAGTCAAGGAAAGAAAATAGTAGTCTTTATAATCACCTTTACCAGTCAACTAGATGCCCTAATTACATAATAATGTAAGAAAAATAAATGATACCTAAGAATTTAAGATTATCAGTATACATTTAGATATTGTATATAAGGTTCTCAATATAATAAGTCCAAGAGAAACTCTGAATAAACTAACAAAGTGACTGTAAGATCTCAAAAGGGTGGAAGGATATATAACAATATATGCATATCAGTAATAATGCAATATAAGTACAGGCATAAAAGTGAAAAACAGGTGTTAATGAATAAATTTAATATATATATATATATATATATATACACAAAAATTTATATACAATATTATGAAATAAGCAACATAAAAGAAAACAAAATATGTGGAGAGTTGTGGCTTTTCCATGAGTGGAGATATTTAAAATTACAAAGCTATTAACTTGATCCAAATCAACAATATATTTAAATGAGGTTTCAGATAAAATCTCAACAAGATTTCTCTTTCAGAACTCTACACACTTAAACTCCATCTGAATATGCAAACAACAAAGATCAGCAAAGATAATTCTGAAGGGAAGGGAAAAAAATGAGATAGCACTTGACTACCTATTCATGAAAATACATTTTAAAGCCATAAAATTAAAATAATGACATTGGAGCAGAGAAAAAGTCAAGTTAATGAAATAAAATTTGGAGCCCTTAAATAAGCTCAAATACATATGAGCCTGGCATATGACAGAGGTGACATTATAAATCAGTGGGAAGGAAAAAAAAAGTGCAATAAATGACATAGTTTCCTATTTGGAACTCACTTTATACAAAAAAATAAATAAAACTGCAAATGGGATTATTTTAATTAGAAGAGAATGTAGGATAACAATTTTTGACTAAGAGATAAAAACCCTAATTTCTTAGAAAACTCTCAACCACTAGCAGTTTATAGAAAAGCATTGATAAAACCAAGTGCATCAAAATTAAAATGTTCCCCATTATAAAGCATACCATGAAACACACTAAAAAAAAAAAAAATGGCAGGCTTAGAAAATATGTTTGTAATGTGTAAAACACACATAGATTAGAATCTTGAATAGGTAGAGAAATTATGTATCAGTTTAAATGAACGGACAATATAAGACAGAAGCTGACAAATGATGGGAACAGGCAGTTAAGAAGAGCCAATGAACATATGAATAGATTATTATCCTCACAAGAAATAAAGGAAATGCAAATTAAAACAACAGTGAAGCATTTCACACCAAATAGTTTGACAAGCATTAAAGAATCTGTCAATAGCAACTGTTGGTAAAGACATGAGCAAACTAAACTTTCACACCCTGCTGGTGGGAGTCTAAATTACTACAATCACTTTGGAGAGCAATTTGACTGTAGAGAGCGAAATTTTTAAAATGTGCGTATCCAATGACTTCTCATTCTACTTCAGAGAAATGCCTGCACATAACCGGGAATGTTCATTACAGCAATGTCTGTTTATGATGAAGAAAAACTGGAAAAAATCTTTATGTCCTTCAATGGAGAATGGGTAAATAAATTGTAGCACATTCATGCAATTTACAATAACAAAAATCAAAATGAATTAATTAGATCTATGTGTAAAGACACGAATAGATATCAAAAAATCAATCTTGAGTAAAAAGGGGGAAACAGATTGTTTTAAAATGTAGTATGAAATAGTTCTATAAATATATAACAGTGACCATCTGTATTATTTGTGGATACATCTCATAATAAACATTGAAAATGGGACTGCAATGACACACAATAAAATTCATATTGGCGATTGCCTTTAGAGAAGGGGGAATGATATTACGGATAAGAGCTTCAATGTTATTTGCAATGCTTTACATTTTAAAAATAAATAAGTTGCATGATGAATACATTTTTAACATTATAGTTAGAAGAAAGAGTCCAGGAGAAAAATCTGACACTGCCACTAAAAGGAGAGCAACAGGAGAAAGTGAGTTTTGGTATGTGTTTATTTTTGAATCTCCTCTCATAGTACACAAGGCATTTAATCGCCATTCATTCTCCTCACACGTGTTTACTTAGAGACAAAGAGAAATGAAGTGATAAATCAGATATTATCGAAGTTTCTAAGAAGCCCAAAAGACATCAGAGTAGCAGATATAAGATATTACATACATGCACACACACACACACACACACACACCATGCACAACCACATCACTAAGTTTCTACAAACCACATAGCTCAAGTTATTCTAAGGCTACAGGGAAATCACCTTGTCTTTTCATCTGGGATTCCTTTGCATGTCTACTGAATTCTTAAGGTCATACTATCCAAGGCAAATTGAGATGTCAAATCACCCTAACTTGTCTTTCAGAGTTCTCCATAGCTTTATTTAATCTTTCACTCTAAAATACTTAAAGAACTTACCCGGCTCTGTAATAGGTATATGATACTACTGTCTCTCTCTCTCTCTCTCTCTCTCTCTCTCTCTCTCTCTCTCTGTGTGTGTGTGTGTGTGTGTGTGTGTGTGTGTGTGTGTGTCTGTCTCTCTCTCATTCCCCAAAATAGCCCTATGTATTTTAACCTTATTTCCTTATTTTATAGTTAAGAAAATTATAATGTACGTAGTTGAAATATCCAAAGTTACAGTTTGTAATTTGTGTAATTGGAATTCAAACCCAGGCTTGAATGACTCCAAAGTTAAGCTCTTCCTGCTGTAAAACGATCTGGAAATGCAGTTGCTGAATCAGTTTCAGCTACCACTTTATGCAGAGCTGCATCCCAAAGACCATGGAAAAATAAAAGATAAATAGGTTGAGTCCCTGTTGCAGTTCCCAGCTTGTGTTCCAGCAGTGAGTTTACCTCATCAGTGATCAAGAACTCGGGAGGTTATAATTAAGCTATCCTACAGTTCCTCCCAGCAGGGCAAGTCTGTTGCCTTTCATCTGTGCACATAAGTCTTATATTCCAGGCCTTTACAGCTCCCACCAGATTTCTACATCCCTTTTGGGTTTGGAGGCCAAGAATTGATCACAGCCTTGCAGTGAGGGAAAGACTTGTGCTGTTTCATTCCAGCCAAAAGCCTTTATGTGTGGTGAAAGGGGATCCTCTTCTTGATCCAGCCTGGTGATTTCAGCGTAATTAATGCTGTTTGTAGGTTGTGAGAAGTAACACCTAAAGCCTCTCTGTTCATGGCCAAGCCATTATTAATTTTTCAGATGTGTTGATGACTTTTCCCCATGTGTCTACATGCCATGTCTGCTGAACTCATCCATAGCAGGAAGTGGGATCAGTGGAAGCACCAAGAGAGAAGATAAGTAACGTGTCCTCCCGGCACATGTGGAAGATAAATGATCAATTCTTGGATGTGTTCTGTCTACTAAAACTTTAAGTTTAGGAAAGGCCTTTTAAAAAAATGCATTTACCACCACACTTGGAACAAAATCACTAACCCTCCATCCCAATGAGCTACAGAAGTGGCGTATTATACAATATCCTGGTGGGAAATTAACCATATGTCTTTGGAAAGGAAAAACATGGCAGGGAGTTGCCTTGGTGCCAATTATGTGAAGGGTAATACTCTTGGCTTTTTCTGCCTTCCCAATTTGTGTGATGAGTGGAAGAAGGGGTAGAGAGACACAGAAAGTGAGATATACTGTGGATACTGGCACACATGGTAGTGTCTGTGAAGGCTGCACTGGATATTAGATGCCAGCTCATATCCGTAGTGTCAGCAGGAAGGAGCAAGAGCTAGGAGAAAAGTACATTCAGAAATGCTTGAGCTGTAAGAACCTCAAGGATCTCCTGCTCCACAGGGCTTGGAACCTGTTGGACAACAGCATCACCTGGGAAACTTTTGAAAATACTGATTCTTGGACTGCATACCAGACTTAGTAAATCAGAGTCTACAATTGTGTGACCACAGACACATGTTTGGGAATCTCTCTTCAGTCTGATGCTTTCATGGTAAAATGAGAAGCTAAAGCTAAAGAGGACGAGTGATTTGCCCAACATCAGCACAGTTTGTCAGAATCCAGGAACCTGATTCCAAGCCCAGAAGCTCCTGGTTGAAGTCTCTCTTCTGCTTTCTAAACTCATCATCTCTACCTCCTCCATTGTTCCAGTATCAAGAAATGCCCCCACCCCCAATCCCCAGCCCAACTACCCAGTACTCAGATCAGACTCTTGGGAATTATTATCTATTTCACTTTCCATATGCAACCCATGCCCAACCTGGCCGACTTCACCAATGAATATTGATTCCATAGATCTCTTTCTCTTCTCCACTGCAATTTACTGAATTCAGCCACCATCACCTCTCGTGTGAACTACTGAACTAGCCTCCCAACTAGTATCTCTGCCTCTGGTTTCACCACCTATTCATCCTCCACCATAAAGCCAAAAACATCTTTGTGAAATATGAATCTCATCTTGTCACTCCGCTGTAGAAAACCTTTCAATGGCTTCCAAAGAATGAAGACTTTGACCAGCCTTTCATAACTGACATCTCTTGCTAACCCCCAAATTTCATTTTACTTCTCTTGCAACACAAAACTTCTTCTGTTCTCTTATATGTATCATTTAATTTTATGCCTTCACATTGAAGTATCTATCACAACTTCATCAAGAAAACTTAAGCTCTTGTGTCCCCTAGGAGAAATCTTCCCTAATCCCAATCATCTAGGTTAGGGATTTTTTTCTCTTTGCCTTGGTGGAATCCTGTGATCTCCTCCATTAAAAACTTTTTATCAGACAATATTTAGAATATGTTTTGGTAATGGCCCATATCTGTCTCTACAGTGTGAAGTTCTTTGGCACCAGGATTAATTTCTGGTTCATATCTATATTCCAAGAATGAAGCACAGAACCTGGCATTGTGAGTACTTCAAAATGTTGGCTGGACCAAACTAACTCCTCTCAAAATAGGTTGATGAACCTAATTCCTAATCACTCCCCATAGGATTGTTCCCTATAACGTGATATGAGAGGCCCCAGTAATCCAACCAATCCTTGGCCACCTGAAGTAGTCAGTGCAATCCAGACCTCTTGATTGCCCTCATTGCCCAGTGCTCTATGAGCTAAATCACAGAAGATTCCGAAGAGTTCAGCCTAAAAACCCCAAATGAGTTTTCTTCTTTTGGATGTCTGGGTCCTATTGGAAAGATATACAGTAGAGAGAAGGGACACCTAAATTTAAGCCAACATATTTCTCTTGCAAACATTATCCTTCATAGGTCATATAACATCCTAGAGGATTCACCTTAGGTGGACCCTTGGTATTGAGGATCCCAAGTAGCTCATCTGCTGGGAGTACCTTGATCAGCCACACATGCCCATTCAATCATAAAAAAGCCAAAGGTTCTTTTCCACCACAACCCTTATGACACCCTCTGTCCTCTCCCTCCCTAAACACAGCCCATCCTCATGTTGCAGAGACTTTTCACACCAAATATAGTAACATGATTTGAATTCATAAGTTTTGGGTAGTAACCACAAATTTGTACATTTCTTGCTTTGTGGACTTCAGTGAGAAGAAAATTAACATTTTGATTTATGTTTTGCATTTTTCTTTTTTCAAAATTAAAGTACAAATGCTTTCCTTTTTTTTTTTTTTTTTTTTTTGAGATGGAGCCTCACTCTGACATCCAGGGTGAAGTGCAGTGGCGTGATCTCTATTCACTGCAACCTCCATCTCCCAGGTTCAAGCGATTTCCAGCTAATTTTTGTATTTTTAGTAGAGATAGGGTTTCATCATGTTGGCCAGGCTGGTCTCAAACTCCTGACCTCAGGTGATCCACCTGCTTCGGCCTCCCAGAGTTCTGGGATTACAGTCATGAGCCACCAAACCCAGCCTTTTTTTAAAAAAAATTAAAATATCTAGTATTCAGGATGATGGAGGGAAACAAGTACATTTGTGCAGATGGTAAGGATTCAATTCAGTTATGCTTCTGGAAGGTGACTTGATAACATGTAGAAAAGTGTGCATACATTGACATAGCAATTCTACTTCTGGGACTATCCCAAGTTAGGTGTCAGCAAACCATGACCCACAGACTGAATGCAGCCCACTAACTATTTTTATTTTTTATTTATTTATTTATTTTTTTTTTGAGACGGAGTTTCGCTCTTGTTACCCAGGCTGGAGTGCAATGGCGCGATCTCGGCTCACCGCAACCTCCGCCTCCTGGGTTCAGGCAATTCTCCTGCCTCAGCCTCCTGAGTAGCTGGGATTACAGGCACGAGCCACCATGCCCAGCTAATGTTTTGTATTTTTAGTAGAGACGGGGTTTCACCATGTTGACCAGGATGGTCTCAATCTCTCGACCTTGTGATCCACCCGCCTCGGCCTATTTTTATAAAATTTTTTGGGGAGCATAGTAACATCCATGCCATTGCAAATCACCTATGGCTCAATATATATGGCAGGGGCAAAGCTGTGTAGTTATGATAGAGATTATGTGGCTCACAAAGCCCAAAATATTTACTATCTGCATCGTTTCACAAAGTTTGCTGATCCATGACAAAGAGTTATGGAAATGTCACTAGACTGCTACTGATTCAGGTCCCTTGCATGGGCCATCCATGTGCTTTCTCAAAGGACAGGGCTTACACTTCCTCAATGCCAAGCATGTGGCTGCAATGTTCCTAGGTTTTCAGGCCAGAGACCTACAAGCTTAGCTTGCTCAGCTCCCTCCAGAGCCAAAAGGCAACCTCACCAAGGAGTGCTATGCCAGAGGTAGTGGCTCAATCATCTGCCTGCCAGTAATGCAGGTTTCTCCTCCACCCTGGACTCTCTCCCTGAACTCTTTTCCCTCCTTCTCTGAACTCTTTGAGATAATACAGATTACTACAGCAGAGACATAAGATTTGTGAAGCTTATTTCCCTGAGGAGGAGAACCATTTGCCTCTGGTGATAGACCACTACATCCATTTTGGGAAAGGAAGCCACATTCTTGCCTCAAAAGTGAATCATTCTCCCAAGAATAACCATGGCAGTGTAGCGCCTGGCTCTCCCTTCACTAAAAGAAAAAAAAGTAAATATTTAATATAGTGCTCTGCTGTATATGTATTCATTTTATGACTGAAAAAAACCAAAGCAATTTCAAAAGAAAAAGAAAAAGACTAGTTTACAGGTGTTTTCTGGACCAGTTAGTATGCGAACAAGTAGATTTCATAAAATCTAATGTGCTTCATAGATATAAAGTATAGTTAGTGTTAATAAAATTCAATAATTGCATGGGAGATCCCAAGGTGGCCGAATAAGAGGCAGCTCCAGAAAGCAGCTCCCTGTGAGAGAGACGCAGAAACCGAGTGGTCTCCACAATTTCAAACGAAGTACTGGGTTCATTTTGTGGGTCTGGTTGGACAGTGGGTATAACCCAAATAGGGCAAGTTGAGGCAAGGCAGGACACTGCCCCACCCAGGAGGTGCCTGCAACTGACTGGAGGACTGGAAGATCTCCCACTCTGGGACTTTGGTTCAGATACAGTGCTCCACCCAAGCCCTCTACAACCCACAGAGCAGGAGATCACCACCAGACTGAAAAGCCTCAGTGAGCTGCCTGAACAGGCCAGAACAGCAACTTCAGCCAGAGATGAGGCTGTCAGCATAGATCTAGGTGGAAGCACTGGCTGACGTGAAAACCAGAAAGCTGGACCCTCCCCCAAGAGGGAAGGGGAACTAAAAACAGTGAAACAGCCCATAGGCAGGATGGGTGTCATCCCGCCTGCCACTCCCCAACACACACACACAAAGCCCAGCTGACTGAAAAACTCTCCTGCCAGAATTTTGCACCTAGAGGGCAAAAAGGAACAATCCAGCTCAGCGGGGGGAGGGGCAGCCACCATTCAGAAGCTGGCCTAATTTTCCTGAGTGAATAAAACACACAGCTGCTCCACTGAACCGGAGGCAGCCCAGCAGCGCCTCTGTAGGCAGACAAAAAAAAAAGGCCGCCTCCCCAGGCAGCTACCTGAGATCAAAACTATAAAAATCCAATGACATGGGGAAAAACACAGCACAAGAAGAATGAAACCATCAAAAACCAGAATGCCTCTCCCCCACCACGAGATTACAACTCCTCGCCAGCAAGGGAACAAAGCTGGACAGAGAACGAATTTGACGAATTGACAGAAGCAGGCTTCAGAAGGTGAGTAATAACAAACTTCTTTGAGTTAAAGCAAGATGTTCTAACACAATGTAAAGAAACTAAAAACCTTGAAAAAAGTTAGACAAAATGCTAACTAGAATAACCAGCTTAGATAAGAACATAAACGACTTGATGGAGCTGAAAAACACAGCAAAAGAACTTCATGAAGCATATACAAGTTTCAATAGCCGAATAGATCAAGCAGAATAAAGGATATTGGAGATTGAAGATCAACTCAATGAAATAAAATGAGAAGGCAAGAAAAGAGAACAAAGAGTGAAAAGAAATGAACAAAGTCTTCAAGGAATATGGGATTATGTGAAAACATCTAATCTACGCTTGATTGGTGTACTGGAAGATGACAGGGAGAATGAATCCAAGCTGTAAAACACTCTTCAGGATATTATCCAGAATAACTTCCCCAACCTTGCAAGGCACTCCAGAAAATACAGAGAACACCACAATGATACTCCTCTAGAAGAGCAACCCCAAGGCACGCAATGTTCAGATTCACCAGGGTTGAAATGAAGGAAAAGATACTAAGGGCAGCCAGAGAGAAAGGTCGGGTCACCCACAAAGGGAAGCACATCAGACTCACAGCAGATCTCTCAGCAGAAACCCTACAAGCCAGAAGAGAGTAGGGGCCAATATTCAACATCCTTAAAGAAAAAGAACTTTCAACCCAGAATTTCACATCCAGCCAAACTAAGCTTCATAAGTGATGGAGAAATAAAATCCTTTACAGACAAGTAATTGCTGAGAGATTTTGACACTAGCAGACCTGCCCTACAAGAACTCCTGAGGGAAGCACTAAACACAGAAAGGAAAAACCAGTACCAGGCACTGCAAAAAAGAACCAAATGGTAAAGACCAATGACACAATGAAGAAGTTATGCCAATCAAAGGGCAAAACAACCAACCAGTAATAAAATGGCAGGATCAAATTCACACATAGCAATATTAACATTAAATGTAAATAGACTAAATGCCCCAATCAAAAGACGTAGACTGGCAAATTGGATAGAAAGCCAAGAACCATCAGTGTGCTGTATTCAGGAGACCCATCTCATGTGCAAAGACACACATAGACTCAAAATAAAGGGATGGAAGAAGATTTACCAAGCAAATGGAGAGCAAAAAAAAGCAGGGGTGGCAATTCTAGTCTCTGATAAAATGGACTTTAAACCAACAAAAATCAAAAGAGACAAAGAAGGGCATTACATAATGATAAAAGGATCAATACAACAAAAGAATTAACTCTCCTATATATATATATGCACCCAATACAGGAGCAACCAGATACATAAAGCAAGTCCTTAATGATCTACAAAGAAATTTAGACTCCCGCACAATAATAGTGGGAGACTTTAACACTCCACTGTCAATATTAGACAGATCAACAAGACAGAAAATCAACAAGGAAATCCAGGACTTGAACACAGATCTGGACCAAGTGAACTTAATAGACATCTACAGAACTCTCCACCCCAAATTCACAGAATATACATCTTCTCAGCACCACATTGCACTTATTATAAAATCGACCACATAATTGGAAGTAAATCACTCCTCAGCAAATGCAAAAGAAAGGAAATCATAACAAACAATCTCCCAGACCACAGTGCAATCAAATTAGAACTCAGGATTAAGACACAAGCTCAAAACCACACAACTTCATGGAAAATGAAAAACTGGCTCCTGAATGTCAACTGGATAAACAATGAAATGAAGGCAGAAATAAAGATGTTCTTTGAAATAAACGAGCATGAAGACACAACATACCGGAATCTCTGGGACACATTTAAAACAGTGTCTAGAGGGAAATACATAGCAATAAATGCCCACATGAAGAGTTAGGAAAAGTCTAAAATCGACACTCCATCATCAAAATTGAAAGATTAGGGGAGCAAGATTTAAAAAACTCAAAAGCTAGCAGAAGACAAGAAATAACTAAGATCAGAGCAGCACTGAAGGAGGCAGAGACACAGAAAACCCTTCAAAAGATCAACAAATCCAGGAGCTGGTTTTCTGAAAAGATCAACAAAATAGATAGACTGCTCATCAGACTAATAAAGAAGAAAAGAGAGAAGAATCAAATAGATGCAATGTAAAACGATAAGGGGGACATCACCACCAATTCCACAGAAATACAAACTACCATCAGAGATTACTACAAACAACTGTATGCATACAAACCAGTAAATCTGAAAGAAATGGATAAATTCCTGGACACTTGCACTCTCCCAAGACCAAACCAGGAAGAAGTTGAAATCCTGAATAGGCCAATAACAAGGGCTGAAGTTGAGGCAGCAATTAGCCTACCAACTAAAAAAAGCCCAGGTCCGTAAGTATTTACAGCCAAATTCTACCAGATGTACAAAGAGGAGCTGGTACCATTTCTTCTGAAACTATCCCAAACAATCCAAAAAAAGGGAATCCTCCCTAACTCATTTTATGAGACCAACATCATCCTAATACCAAACCTAGGCAGAGACACAACTAAAAAAGAAAACTTCAGGCCAATATCTATGATGAACATTAACACAAAAATATTCAATAAAATACTGGCAAACAGAATGCAACAGCAAATCAAAAAGCTTATTCATCATGATCAGTAGGATTCATCCTGGGGATGCAAGGCTGGTTCAACATACACAAATCTATAAACGTAATTCACCACATAACAGAATCAAAGACAAAAACCACATGATTATCTCAATAGATGCAGAGAAGGCCTTCAACAAAATTAAACAGCCCTTTATGCTAAAAACCCTCAATAAACTAGGCATCGATGGAACATATCACAAAATAATAAAAGCTATTTATGACAAACCCACAGCCAATATTGTACTGAATGGGCAAAAACTGGAAACATTCCCTTTGAAACCTGGCACAAAACAAGGATGCTCTCTCTTATCCCTCCTATTCAATGTAGTATTGGAAGTTCTGGCTAGAGCAATCAGGCAAGAAAAAGAAATAAATGATATTCAGTTAGGAAAAGGGGAAGCCAAATTGTCTCTATTTGCAGATGACATGATTGTATATTTAGAAGACTGCATCATCTCAGCCCCAAATCTCCTGAAACTGGAAAGCAACTTCAGCAAAGTCTTAGGATACAAAATCAATGTGCATAAATCACAAGCATTTCAATACACCAATAACAGACAAACAGAGAGCCAAATCAAAAGTGAACTCTCATTCACAATTGCTACAAAGAGAATAAAATACCTAGGAATACAACTAACAAAGGATGTAAAGGACCTCTTCAAGGAGAACTACAAATCACTGCCCAATGAAATAAGAGAGGACACAAACAGATGGAAAAATATTCCATGCTCATGGTTGGGAAGAATCAACATCATGAAAATGGCCATACTGCCCAAAGTAATTTATAGATTCAACACTATCCCCATCAAGCTTCCAATGACCTTCTTCACAGAACTGGAAAAAACCATGTCAAACTTCATATGGAAACAAAAGAGAGCCCTCACAGCCAAGACAATCCTAAGCAAAAAGAATAAGGCTGGAGGCATCACCCTACCTGACTTCAAACTATACTACAAGGCCACAGTAATCAAAACAGCATGGTACTGGTACCAAAACAGAGACATAGACCAATGACAGAGGCCTCAGAAGTGACACCACACATCTACAATCATCTGATCTTTGACAAACCTGACAAAAACAAGCAATGGGGAAAGGATTCCCTGTCTAATAAATGATGTTGGGAAAACTGGCTAGCAATTACAGAAAGAAGAAATTGGACCCCTTCCTGACACCTTATACTAAAGTTAACTCCAGATGGATTAAAGACTTAAACATAAAACCTAATATCATAAAAACACTAGAAAAAAATCTAGGCAAAACCATTCAGGACATAGGCATAGGCAAGGACTTCATGGCTAAAACACCAAAAGCAATGGCAACAAAAGCCAAAATAGATGAATGGGATCTAATTAAACTCCAGAGCTTCCACAGCAAAGGAAACAATTATTAGAGCAAACTGGCAACCAAAAAAATGAGAAACAATTTTTGCAATCTACCCAACTGACAAAGGGCTAATATTCAGAATCTACAAATAACTAAAACAGATTTACCAGAAAAAAAAACAAACCCATTCAAAAGTGGGTGAAGGATATAAACAGACACTTTACAAAAGAAGACATCTAAGAGGCCAACAAACATATGAAAAAATGTTCATCATCACTGGTCATTAGAGAAATGCAAATCAAAACCACATTGAGATACCATCTTATACCAGTTAGAATGGTGGTCGTTAAAAAATCTGGAGACAACAGATGCTGGAGAGAATGTGGAGAAATAGGAACACTTTTATACTGTTGGTGGGAGTGAAAATTAGTGCAACCATTGTGGAAGACAGTGTGGCGATTCCTCAAGGACCTAGAAATAGAAATTCCATTTAACCCAGCAATCCCATTACTGAGTATATACCCAAAGAATTATAAATTGTTCTATTATAAAGACACATGAACACATATGTTCACTGCAAAACTGTTAAAAATAGCAAAGACCTGGAACCAACCCAAATGTCCATCAACAATAGACTGGATAAAGAAAATGTGGCACATATACACCATGGAATACTACACAGCCATAAAAACAATGAGTTTGTGTCCTTCATAGGGACATGGGTGAATCTGGAAACCATCATTCTCAGCAAACTGACACAAGAAAAGAAAAGCAAACACCGCATGGTATCACTCATAGGCGGGTGTTGATCAATTAGAACACGTGGACACAGGGAAGGGAGCATCACATACTGCAGTCAGTTTGCAGGGACTAGGGGACAGCGGGTTGTGGGGAGGGTGAGGAGGAATAATGTGGGGAGAAATACCAGATATAGGTGATGGGGGGAGGAAGGCAGCAAACCACCTTGCCATGTATGTACCTATGCAACAATTCTACATGATCTGCACATATACCCCAGAATCTAAAGCACAATAAATAAATAAATAAATAAATAAATAAACAAACAAACAAACAAACAAACAAATAAATAAATATCAATAATTCCAAAACAATGAGTGGAAGTTGTTTACATTGCAAAACTTGTCTTTATAACCTGTCATGAATTTCTTTTTAATAATCCACTCAAAAGCATATTCCACAAAAGGGATAAACCACACATACAAATAATTGAAAATGTATGCATTATTTCCCCTTTATGATAGTTTATTAAACTTTAATGAACCTAAAACAGATAAAAACAAAAATTTTCTTTGTAACACATCCCTAATTACTAGGTATCCTCAGATTTACTGACCTAGTCCATAGGACAGCTCAGAAAGACCCTTGGATTTTGCAGAATTACCAAAAGAAATGAATTGCCAGTTCCATAAATTATGGCAAGCTGGCACTGGAAGAAAACAGGGAACATTCTGAACCCATTCCTTATTTTTCACATCAGGAATTAATTACAAAAGAAAAAAAAATCCCTCACCCACAGTCACAGAGAGTTCACTGGTGAATGGATCATCTACCTCCAAGAGTAAATTCTTCTCTACCTCCTCTCCTCTGTCCCCCACAAACAGTCAGAAACATGCCTGAATATGTAAAGTGAAATTCACCTGGAGAAGGCACAGAAGCTGTTAGGTTCACATAGAGGGGGCAACTACCTGACTCTCTGAAAAGCCTGTAAGACACCAGGCCATCCTCCACCAAGCAGCAGGCAACCTGCACTCTCAGAGCTGCCAGGACTTCACACCATTCATCACTCCCTTCTGAAGTACTTTGCAGACCTACACTGGACTTGACTTCCTGACAGGTTGTATGTTTCCATCTCTGAGCTCCGGGTTCCTTTTTCTCTCATTTATGGCCCTGCCTTATCCTTTGGCAAAACATTAGCTACATTTCTCTTGTTTTTCCCGATTCAACCCAGGCTATTAGGCTATATATTGCACATCTTTCCTTTGGGCACCTGCTAGACTTTTACTCT
This sequence comes from Saimiri boliviensis, assembly GCF_048565385.1. Classification (NCBI taxonomy): domain Eukaryota; kingdom Metazoa; phylum Chordata; class Mammalia; order Primates; family Cebidae; genus Saimiri; species Saimiri boliviensis. Next base: position 208,051,510 of record NC_133450.1, on the reverse strand, counting down.
CTGAGCAGGACTCTAGCAAGACTGAGGGCAACTCTTTCCTACAAGACCAGATTTCTGCACCACACAAAGAAGATATTCAGACTCTTCTTGCCTCATTCCTGGGGTGTACTCATTTGCTAAATTTTACCCTCACAGCTGGAAGCACTGGCATCCTCAACATCACTACCCAATGATACACCCGACCACACATAAATTTGGGTGTCTCTTACTCTACTGGTAGGATCTGCTTTTGTACTAATGATTAGTATCACTTGGCACTTACAAAAGATCTTTCAGTTTTGAAAATGTTTCCCAAGAACATATTAATTGACCAGACTTGCCAGCTCAAAATATTTTCACTCTACCTCCAAAGCCTCTGGGTATTTATTTAAGCTACACCCATGCCCCATGCAGAATTTTCAGCATTAACTCTGACTTGAGAAGCTGACAAGAACTCAGGAAATCCTAGTTTATCAAGCTTGCCACTTGGACCTACACAGAGTATCTAAGCCACGTAACTCCCTTTAGTAAGGTCCAAAGGAGCACTATATCCAGGATCCATGAAAAGAAAATTGAGCATTTTGTTATCATAAGAGATGACGTATACAGAATTTTTAATTCAGAGTGATTGTGGTCCAAAACCCAGAACTCCCACTGGGAAAAATAACTAACCTTGGAGCCCAGGTATTTTGCAGGTAAAACAGAGATCATAATACCTAAATTAGTTCTTATGAGAATAAAAGATAAAGAATCTGATGGGGTGTCAAGGTAAATACCTGGCACATAGTAGATAATGCTCAATGATTTGTTTGTCTTTTTCGAGACAGGGTCTCTCTCTCTCTCTCTCTCTCTCTCTCTCTCTCTCTCTCTCTCTCTCTCTCTGTCACTCAAGCTGCAATGCAATATCTCCATCATGGCTCACTGCAGTCTCAACCTCCTGGGCTAAAGTGACCCTCCTACCTCCTACCCACTACAGGTATGTACCAGCACACTTGGAGACATATATATGTATTTTTTTTTTAAATATGGAGTCTCAGTCTTGTTGCCCAGGCTGGAATGCAGTGGTGCACTCCCAGCTTCTCAGCTCACCTCAGCCTCCACCTCCTGGGTTCAAGTGATTCTCCTACATCAACCTCCTGAGTAGCTGGGATTACAGACATGTGCTACCACCCCAGGCTAATTTTGTCTTCTTTAGTAGAGACGGGTTTTTCCATGTTGGTCAGGCTGGTCTCAAACTCCTGGACTCAAGCAGTCCTCCCACCTTAGTCTCCCAAAGTGTTGAGATTACAGGCGTGAACCACTTCGTCTGACCCTTTTAATGTTTTGTATAGTATTAACTTACAAAATTCTCTGAGTCAGGTCTAATTACTACCATCAGTTTAAAGATGGAGAAACTAAGGTATAGAGAGATTGAGCAACATGTATTAGATCCCATGGAAATAGGTGGGGAGCTGAGATTTCAGCCTGGCAATCTGGCTCCAGAGCCTGATCTCTGAACCACAATGCTGTCCTTCTCTTGAAAGTAGTTGGCAGGCATCAGTGCTGCCATAGCACCAGTGAGGATGGCTCAGCTCTTCCGGGGATCCAGGTGAGGATGCAGCCTATTGTCTACTACCCTATGCCTTGCCCTTTGGTAATTTTCTTGAATTTGGTGACAGAAAATCTTATGTGGGCTATTTTCTAGTAGTTTTAATCATAATAGTAAACAACTATTAGAAAGCATTTTGCACCAGGCGCAGTGGCTCAAGCCTGTAATCCCAGCACTTTGGGAGGCCGAGGGGGGTGGATCACGAGGTCAAGAGATCGAGACCATCCTGGTCAACATGCTGAAACCCCGTCTCTACTAAAAATACAAAAAATTAGCTGGGCATGGTGGCGCGTACCTGTAATCCCAGCTACTCAGGAGGCTGAGGCAGGAGAATTGCCTGAACCCAGGAGGCAGAGGTTGCGGTGAGCCGAGATCGCGCCATTGCACTCCAGCCTGGGTAACAAGAGCAAAAACTCCATCTAAAAAAAAAAGAAAAAGAAAAAGAAAGCATTTTGCTCATAGTTTCTTTGTTTTGGGTTCTTTTTGGTCATTTGCGGAAATAAAAAACTGGATAAAGGCGATCGGAGTTGAGTACCAGCTCTGTCTCTCCTGTTCTACCTCCTCTGTGGAGACTGTTTCCTCACTTGTGAAAACTGACTCATAACATCTTAACTCAAGGGAGTGATGGAAAAAAAGAGATTAGGTTCTTTGTTTATTCAAAACTTCTTAAAGTTCTTTGCAGTGTTATTTGGGACAACTTCGAACACAGTAATTTACTGACAGAAATGTGAAGTGGACATGAGCATTCTACAAAATTTTAAACTCAAGGAAACCTAAATTTACCTCAGCTGCCTGTAAACTGGTCAGTCTGTCTTTTTCTCTTCTTTGGCAGAAATACTGCCATTTCTCACTTGCTCAGTTAGCCCGTTTGGCAGTAGTTATCATTGCCACCTGTATGCAGCCGCAAAAACACAGAGATGCATAGAAAACAAACCCCGTGAAGGAACATCCCACCATGTGATACATGCAATGACGATAGAATTGTTGTTCAGAAAACAGAGTAATTAACTCTTAGGCCAGAGAAGATTTCACTGAGAAGGCAGACTTCTCGGCTGGATTTTAATGACTGGCGGGTTGGATGATGACTAGGGATGGTGGTGGGGGTCCAGGTTCTCAGTGGAAGGAACAGAGGACGGGAAGGCATACAGGAATGAAGCATCATCATGTGACAGAGCAACTGCTAACACTGGGATTTTATGATGCTGGGGCAGTGAACAGAGCTAGATCTAGAAAGGCCTCGTGTGCCAAACTCAGGAGCTTAGAATTACATTTCCTTCTGTATTCAGAATGTGCAGAAATGTTAGGTTGCCTCTAGATCCTAAGAGTTGCTGGCCCTCTAACCCTGGTTCTCTGAGTAAGCCACATCGCCCATCCACTTCCCCTCCAGCATCCCCACCACCACCACCCACAAGGTACCTAAAGTACTTACGGCAGCAAAGAGTGGGAGCTGCTCCCCAGAGCAATGGAAAAATAAGCTGCTGAAAGGTTTATTTCCCTGCTCGGAATATTTTTACAAAGGAAATCCACAAGGCTTGTCACCACACACTCAACTATTTTTAAGCTTCCTGACCAGATCTGCTAGATAGGCCCTTTGGGGACGGTAAGTAGCGGCAGTGAGGTAGGAGTTGCTCTTGGCTTTGGGTACATTGGGTCTTCTGGGAGCCCTGGGATTTGGTTTGGCCAGAGAACATTTCTGGGGGAGGCAGTGGGAATGAAGTGAAAACAATCAGCCCCCTTTTCTGTGTACCTTATCCTTCCCTGACCACCGGGAACCCCGCCCCTTCACAGAAGCTGCCAAGAGAAATGAGTCTGGAATCGCCTCCCTCAATACCACTGTGTCACGGATCAGGCCACAAATAAAGGGGCTTTAATTGCTTTTGTACCATGAGCTAGGCCTGGGTCATGACTCAGACAAGTAGATTCCTTCTCTTCTCCCACACTGACCAAAGCCTCAGCCAGATGGGGATGGTGGGCGGGTAGCTGAAAAGTCAGAAAGGGAAGGCTGTGGAAGTGACAGAGCATCCTCAGAGTTTCCAACAATGGTGCTTCTCAGCTAATGAGGTCCCAACGTCAGTCCAAATATAACGTAAAGTAAAAAACATCCAGGGTTTTCTGGAAACGAAGGTTGACTTCGTCACATTTTATCTAAATAATGGTGAAGTGTGGCTGTTTATAAAAGATAAGACATAACAACGCATCTATCATGCAAAGCCAAAGGAGTTTTCAGATTAAACTGGTACAGTAATCTCTACTAATAGCTTATCTGTGCACTTACGAGGTCCTTGTCACACTTGTTCCTCCAATAACTTGGTTCAGAGTATGACAATGGCATTGTCCTCGTTTTATACATGAAACCTATAAGAACATCTGAGTGGGGCAGAGGAAATACAAGAGACAGCTCTTCTGCGTCCTAGAAAGATTTTATAAATATATATGTTACATAGTAAGTGGAAAACTGTTCAAGAGTTTGTTAAGTAATTGAATTGCAATCACTAAGATTCCTCTGAAGTTCGGAGAGTGAAATGAATTGCCTAATGAAACAAAAATCTGTAAACAGTCAAACTAGGATTTCGAACTAAGCCTGTCTGGCACAAAATGTGTGGCTTTTTTCCTCCTTGCTATACTGTTCTTCATACTCCTTTATTTCTGTTTATATTCCAACTTAATGTGTGATCTGCGTGGCATACTTTTGAAGATTGCAGGGATAGGGGTGCTTCCCTGTTTGGGGCATGTTTCTTATCAGCTCTTGCTTTTCATTCCTGTTCCCAGCTCCCCACCTTGCCAATTGCTCTCGCCACCTTGCCACTACCTCCAAGGCTGTTCCAGCTGAATTTACTCTGCAAGCCCCACCCACACAAGGCAGCTGTGTGAACAAAGATCTGCAATAACAAAAGGACATCATGACACATGAAACAATTTAAGATTAGACAGTAGGCATTATTATTCTGATAGGTCGTGGGCCATTGCCCTCTTTAGGGAGATTTCTCTGCCTACCCTGCTTACTGCAGTGTTCCTGGGACCTTCTCTTTCCCCTTGTTTCTTGTCCTCAGTTCCAGGGCTCCAATCAACCATATTTGGTATTTTGGCATTTTGACTAGACAATGAAAATTACTTCGTTTTATGAAACCACTTTAGAGTCCTTTGCTGCGTTACCTCCCTCCAAATCTCCATTTCTATTCAGAAATGAGCAATTTCAGTCTGTGACTTTTCTCTAAGAACAAGAAAACCTTTTTCAGAGACCCCCAGACAATGTCACTATCTAGTCCTATCTCTGCCCCTAAACCAGTCACTGGCAAAGGGAATGGCCAAGAGACCAATGACGATTTTCTCTTAGAGCAAGGAACAGAGTCACTCACCCCTTCCCCTGAGGAAGCAGTTGCATCTGAAAAAGACTGGAGCAGTACACACAAGAAAATGAGGAGAATGCATTGAATGTATGTATATTTCTCCTTAGCTGTTGTAACAATCCACAAATCACAGTAGCTTTGTGTGTTTTAAGCTTTTGACATTACGTTTATTTACAGACTTTCTAAGTTCAGAAAAGCAAGTGAACAAAGGCATATGTTGATGATTTTCAGTTTATATAAAGTGAAAACTATAAATCCCAATATAATTTGAAAACATATCTTAGGCATCTTTTATTTTCATGGATAAAAGTCACTTTTCTTCCTACAATTAAACATTCATTTATCTTACAAAAGTTTGCTTCTTCCTTACTCAGAGTCTGACATAGACTAAGTGGCAGTCCTCGATAACTCTCCTCAAGCAGTCATCCAGCTATCTGGACCCGTTCCATCCTATGTTTCTACCACCTCCAAGGCTCCCCTTCTAGCTGCAGGGGTGCAGGAAGGAGTTGAAGAGGGGAGGCACACTTGATACTTAACCACCTCCCTTGCAAGTGACCACATTACTTCCACTCTCAGTCCATTGGTCAGAAATAGTCACATAGTCAGTCCAAGTGCAAGGGAGACTGGGACATGCCAGGGAGTACATGGGTATCAGTGAGCACTGGCAGCTCATGGCACAGTGAATGACCCTCAGAGCAAGGATTGTGCCTTTCTCAGCAAGTGAGTTATCTAATCCCTTAACAATACAAAAAAAGTGATCAGACGTTCTGAAGTTACAATCTATTCTTAAATCGTCAACTGTCCCATACCAAATATTCACGCTTGGTTTGATGTACAACACCTGTGCTTCCCTCCTGGCCCAATACCTTTCCCGAGGCATTTACTTAAGATGTAATAATAATGTGGTGGGCATAGGGTTGTTCCCCGCCCCCCACCCATTGCCTGAAGAAAACTCCAAGGGTTAATTTATTTTTCTTCTTAGTTGCCCATCTCCCTTTATCTGTGTTGAGTTTAACACCCCTACACAAGTTATTCTCTAACCAATCTTAGTCTCAGGATTCTATTTCACTAAGTTAAGAAAAAATTCCCTAAGCTGTCTTTTTGAAATACAAACTCTTCTTTTTCATTCTTTTTTCCTCTATTTTGGCAGGCAAACAAGAATTAAGTCATAGCTTTGTGGTCTGGGTCTCCTTAACTGAGGCTTGTTGGAGATGAAGCTTAGAATGAGGAAATTTGGATGGTCTCCAGCTGAAGTCTATGGTTTTCTTCCTGTGGTAGCCATTCGCCTCCAGAAAATTCTAGGGAAATCCAGTGTGGGCCATGGCTGACAGGAAGTTAATTTTAAGGGTTCCAGTTCTGTTCCCAGTAGAGAGTAAGTCTTGTTGCTTAACCACAGTTAGTTCATAGAAAGAAACAGGTCCTATTGCTTTTTTCAAAGACTCAAATATATTATCAAGCTGTCAGTAATGGAAGATCTAAGACCAAGAATTAGAAATAGAGATTGCAAGAAATAGTCTCTAATTGAAATGAGTTTTTCTCTAGTGGACTTTGAATTTTCCACAGTGACATTCTAAATACTTCTCTGTAGTAATTAAAGCTGTCATTTACCTTCATGAAGTTAAGAGTCAAGAGACTTTAATTTTTACCAGCTGTGCTATGAACTAGTTCTGGAACCTTGAGCAAATAGACCACTGTCTGAGTCTGTTCCATCACTGATTATTAGATGAACTTTAGGGTCCTTTCCAATGTGAGGGAACATGTCTAATTTATCTCTGTGCCCCAGCACTTAGCACCTGGTCTGTTATGCAGTAGTATCATTAATCACTGTGGGCTGATTAATGAATGAGATCTATGGATTTTTTTCATCTTACATCTTGTAATGGAGCAAAATGATAATAAATGATTACATTTCTATTATATAAATTCATGTAGGTTCCACGTGTTCTCATATGATTTATAATCATATACGTTGTATAATGTGAATAATTTTAACTGCACATAGTTCAGAAGATTTAATAATTGTGCTTTAAATACAAATTTAATGTGGTTCTCACCATAATCTCCAATTCTGCTAGCCTCAGAACATAACCATCTCACACTAATTTTGTCACAGAACTTAAAATTACTTTGTGTACATACTCACAAAATAATTTTTCTTTCCTTGATATTATGTGCCTTAAAATATGTAGAGATTTGTTGTTCGATAATTGTATTATAAAAATTTATAAGGATGTTATGACTTTTCTAAAATTGAAATTACCAACAACTTAATGCAGATGGACCTCACACTTTTCCAGATACTGTCACATCCTATTCAGAGAAGGTTTCAAAGCACAGATGGATTTTAGATAGAAATGAGGAAAGGGAAACAGGAGAGAAAGAGTCTTGAGATGAGAGAAGAGCAAAGGACATTATCCAACTTGTTGTAAAAGCTAACAAGGCTGCTCTTATAACTTAATTATGGAATCATTTAAATGCAAATGAGATCCCCAGGTGAAAATTTCATAGAAGACCTTCCTTCACTATCAAAGTGATGAAGGTAGTTATATTAATATAAACTATATAGTTATTGTATTAGGCTTCATGGAATTGTCTTCATTTGAGCTGATATAATGGAATACCATAGACTGAGTGGCTTAAACAACAAACGTTTATTTCTCACAGTATTGGAGGCTGGAAAGTACATCAGGGTGCCAGCAGATCTGGTGTCCAGTGAGGGTTCTATTCCCAGTTTGCAAACAGCTGTATTTTTCTTGTATCCTCACATGGAAGAGAGAGATGGATCTCATGACTCCCTGTTTTTATGAGGGCACTAATTCCATCATAAAGGTCCTGTCTGCATAACATAATCTAATCCTAATTACCTTCCAAAGGCCCCATCTTCAAACACCGTTACCCTGGGAGTTAGCATTTTGCAGATGAATTTTAGGCAACACAAAAATTCAAATCATAAGAGTAGTAGGCTGGGCATGGTGACTTATGCCTATAATTCCAGCACTTTTGGAGGCTGAAGCAGGAGGAACACTTGAAGCCAGGAGTTTGAGACTAGCCTGGCCAACATGGGGAAACCCCATCTCTATTAAAAATACAAAAAAATAAAAAAAAAAGTGGTGGCATGCACCTGTAATCCCAGCTGCTTAAGAGAGGCTGAGGCATGAGAATCACTTGAACCCAGAAGGTGGAAGTTGCAGTGAGCCAAGATCAGGCCACTACACTCCAGCCTGAGCTACAGAGTGAGACTGTCTAAAAGAAAGTAATATATTCTAATCCTTAACATGTATGTAAGAGTAATGCAAGTTATTATTACCATTACAAATACTATTTGAGAGCTTGCTACTGAAAATGTGCTGAATCTCGTATGTACCTAATATGTCATCAGGGACCCTAGCTGAAACTGTCCTCCAGTAGTTTTGACAAGACATTTTTTATCTTTTCTATTGCATTTTAGATTTTGGGGTACATGTGAAGAACATGCAAGATTGTTGCATAGGTACACACATGGCAGTGTGATTTGCTGCCTTCCTCCCCGTCACCTATATCTGGCATTTCTCCCCATGCTGTCTCTCCCTAACTCCCCACCCTACTTCCCCTCGATAGACTGCAGTGTGCGATGCTCCCCTCCCTGTCTTAATGATAAACAAATTACTTTCCTAGCTTCTGTAGAAGTGGGTTCTCAAATGTATCTTTCGGGGCTTATTGTGCCTTTGTTTGGGGGAGCAAAAGTTCTAAAACTTTAATGAAACTTTGTTTCGCAGAGAAAAACAAAATTCCAAGATTCTATTTTATTTCAAGATTATGAGAAGATAAATTATTCTCTGCATTGTAGCATATCGTTGGCCATCCTTGTGGGTAGATGTGCAGCTCTGTAGATCTGTTTTCCTTCTAAGAAAGCCATTTGTATGTGTGTGTTTTTCCTTTCTTGGGAAGCTTCAGATTAGTCATGGACTAAATGCAGGGAGATTCGTGATAGTAGTGATACATCCTCATATGATTGCTTGGGACAGATAGCTTGCAAATACTTTCCACATTTTAACCCAAGTAATCTGACGCCTACCTTATGAGACAAGTGTTATTATTATCCCCACTCTACAGAGGTGTAAACTAAGACGTATGAAAGTAAATTGTCCAAGGTCACACAGCTAGTAAGTAACAAAACCTGGATTTGAACTCAGACATCGTAATGAACCTTCTTTCCGGGAAGAGATGAACTGGCTTCTGCAACACAGTGACCCACTGAGAATGGAGGAGCCAAGAGTGGAGACGTTAAGAAAATAGAAGCCAATTAGAAACCCAATTAATAGAGATTTATAGTAATAAATGGTCTTAGGTGGAGTAATAAATGGTTTAAGGTGGGCTTATATTTTCCTAAAATCCATCATAAGGCTAAATATTTTTATTCTTCTGTGTACTGAGCACTTGGCCTGTGCTAATATATTTACATGATTTATCTCATTTATTCCTTAGAGCAGTATGGAGTTTCACTATAGAAGAAAATCAGAGAACAACACAGGTAAGCTCTCTAGGGCACAGGCCTCTGGTACAAGAAGGAAGAATCCAGGGAATTCAGACATGGGTTGGGAAGCTAAGTGTAAGGTGGATAGAGGTGAAAAGAGGTAATCAAGTTGGGAAAGGTTATTGTCAGATTCTGGCAACCATGGATCTTGGGGTCCTGACACATTCAAAGGACATGACTGAGCCTCCAAAACTGACCAAACTTTTCAACGAAATTTTTTACATACTGGTCAAGTAAGTTTGGCCGGCTCCATGGAAGAGAATATTTTCAGGGACAGTTGTCATGGACAGTCTTGTCATCATTACCAGAGGTGACAATGACTATCCACCCAATTTCATTTTCTTACCTCCTAATATGGAAGCATACTGTAAGCCTCTTGAGAGAAAAGCCACAAAGAAAGCAATATAAGATCTACCCTAAATTAGAAAGATTACAAGAACCCTGTCATCCCTCCACTAAATTAAGAGCCGAATTTAATTTCATTCCAGGATAAATCTGGTTTTGTGAAAATTTTAGATCCTAATGTCCAGAATTTAATTCACTTTAGACATTTTTAGTAACTTGTGAATCATAGTTGAAAGGATGGAATAAAATTTAAAGTTAACAAAATAAACAAAAATGACACTCAAGTGATTCCCTTACTGGGTTATACTTCCTACATATACTTGAAAGCAAACAAATGTAATTATTTTCCCCCTTGTAGGTATCATGGAAATATATGCATGTACATATCTATCTATCCATCCATCTACCTCTCTGCTATGTATCTCTATGTAAATGCATATGAATATATACATACATATTCACATATATACACACATGTACACACACACATATGCTAAAGTACATACTGCTAAAGGGATCAGAATCAGATCAGCTAGGTTCCTCCCTTTAAGGGCAGCAGATAATGCTCCAATATCTAAGGAGTTTTGGAGCAGAGGGCAAGAAAACGAGTGGGGAAAGAAACAACCCAGTGGCAGAACTTCCGTTGCAGCAACAATAAGCCAAATTAGAATGTTTGGAGAACACTGAGCTTTAGAAAATAAGCCTGGCCAAGCATGGCGGCTCACACCTGTAATCTCAGCACTTTGGGAGGCCAAGGAGGGCTGATTGCTTGAGCACAGGAGTTTGAGACCATCTTGGGCAACATGGTGAGACCCCCATCTCGACTGAAAACACAAAACAATAGCCAGGCATGGTGGTTAGTGCATGCCTGTGGTCCCAGCTACTTGGAAGACTGAGGTGGGAGGATCACTTGAGCCCAGCAGATGGAGGTTGTAGTGAGCTGAGATCACGTCACTGCACTCTAGCCTGGGTGACAGAGCAAGATCCTGTCTGAAAACAAAACCAAAAGACAACAAACCCATTGTGTTTACGTCTCAGAATATTAGCCTCTTATATGGGCTTCCAAATTCTCACATAAGGAAGAACATTGGCCACAGAGCATCATTTTAGGTAGACTGGTTTTGCCCTGTTTTTATGAGTCCCCCACTTTCCCAGGGCACTTAACTGCTAGTTCTATGAACTTCTCATGTTGGTGACAAGCTGTGTCTTCCTGCTACATTCCTCTACATACCAACTCCAGCAAGTTACTGCTTATGGTTTTAAGTTTAGTGCTCCCCTATGACTACCAGAGCCACTACCCACCTTCCATAAGCTAGACACTTCATATAAGTAGTAATAGCAATAACAAGTGTTGTCAGCATAGAAAAGATACAGAAAGATGCCTCCATGACTAAGAGACGCTATCACTTACCCTGTTTGTTAAATTATACTTTAAGTTCTGGGGTACATGTGCAGAACGTGCAGGTTTATTACACAGGTATATATGTGCCATGGTGGTTTGCTGCACCCATCGCCCATCATCTACATTAGGCATTTCTCCTAATACTATACCTCTCCTGCCCCCCAACCCTCAACAGGCCCTAGTTTGTCATGTTCCCCTGTGTCTATATGTTTTCCTTGTTCAGTTTCCACCTATGAGTGAGAACATGTGGTGTTTGGTTTTCTGTTCTTGTGTTAATTTGCTGAGAATGATGGTTTCCAGCTTCATCCATGTCCCTACAAAGGACATGAACTCATCCCTTTTTATGGCTGCATAGTATTCCATCGTGTATATGTGCCACATTTTCTTTATCCAGTCTGTCATTGATGGGCATTTGGGTTGGTTCCATGTCTTTGCTTTTGTGAACAGTGCCACAATAAACATATGTGTGAATGTGTCTTTATAGTAGAATGATTTATAATCCTTTGGGTATATACCCAGTAATGGGATGGCTGGGTCAAATGGTATTGCTCATTGTAAATCCTTGAGGAATCACCATACAGTCTTCCACAATGGTTGAACTAATTTACACCCCCACCAACAATGTAAAAGTGTTCCTATTTCTCTACATCCTCTCCAGCATCTGTTGTTTCCTGATTTTTTAATGAACACCATTCTAACTGGCATGAAATGATATTTCATTGTGATTTTGATTTGCATTTCTTTAATGACCAGTGATGATGAGCATTTTTCATGTCTGTTGGCTGCATAAATGTCTTCTTTTGAGAAGTGTCTATTCATATCCATTACCCATTTTTTGATGGGGTTTTTTTCTTGTAAATTTGTTTAAGTTCTTCATAAATTCTGGATATTAGTCCTTTGTCAGATGGAAAGACTGCAAAAATTTTCCACCAATCTGTATGTTGCCTGTTCACTCTGATGATAGTTTCTTTTGCTATGCAGAAGCTCTTTATTTTAGTTAGATCCCATTTGTCAATTTTCGCTTTTGTTGCAATTGCTTTTGGTGTTTTAGTCATGAAGTCTTTGCCCATGCCTATGTCCTGATAAGAAAACCTACACTTTTTAATAAGGCACACAAGGCATTCCTGATCTGCTCCCTCACACACCCTCACTTATCTTTCCAACTACGTCTCTTGTAACTCCCACATATACCCATTCTCTCTTCCAGCCAATCTGAGCAACTGGCATTTTCCTGAATATGTAATGCCTTCAAGTGCTTCCTGTCTCTTCACAGATGTTCCTCTGCCCAGAGTGATTCTCCCAGTCCATCATTCACTTGCCTAAAAGCTATACCTTTTCAGCTCTTGGTTCAGATGTATCATCTACTCTTTGAAATATTTTTTATTTCATACACACCTACCTCCAAACTGGCTTCATTTTGATTCTTCCATGTTCTTTCATTTTCTTCCTCTATCATCCCATAGAAAACATCTATTACAAAATTTAGACTAGCCGACCCCATAATTACAGAATTTAAAACTTTCACGATGAATTTTCTTCTTTGTCTCCCCCACAAGACTTGATGGACAGAACATGTTTTATTCATATATGAATTCAAAGGGTCTTGTAGAGGACTTGGCTAGAGTGGGACTCTGTATGCTTGCCAAATTAATGGAAGAATGAGATAGTATGTGACAAGTGTGGTTAAGGAGACTTAAAACCTTAAAAGGCTTCCAATTCTAATCACAACAAACAGAATAGATCCTCTGAAATGGAATGTAACCAAATATACCTAAAAGATAACACAAATTGTAAACAGATTCACTTCCTCAAAAGTATAGATGTTTTCATTTGTACTCCTCATAAAAGTCTTAACCTTCTATTATTTTGCTGCAATTTCCTTTCTAATTTCATCCCACACTCCAACGCCCATACTCTTTGTAAATATTTCATCCAAATTGAATTTATTTTATTGTCTGGAATGTACCAGATTCTTACTTTCTTCCAGCCCATGCACACATATTCTCCATCCTACTTGATACTTCCCCTCACACCAAATCATTGGTCTTAACACTTCTATTAGTTTTCAGGTCTTAGCTTAGACAATGCCTCCCACTAGAATAGAAGGCTTATCCAATCCTACAGGTTAGAATTATATCTGTCCTCTCTTCCTTCATAGGCATGGATACCTTCTCTTTCTTTCATAATGGCATTTATTACACTATATTATAATAGTATATTTATTTGTTTGTCATATTCATTGTATTTTCTTTTATAGCTCCAGCATCTAACAGAGTGCATGGCATATAACTAAAAAGCATTCAACATTTTCTGGTGAAATGAGAAAGAAGGAAAGAAGGGAAGATAGAAAGAAAGAAAAGAAAGAAAGGAAGGAAAGAGGAAGGAAGGAAGGAAGGAAAAAAGAAAGAAAGAAAGTTAGTTAGTTTTGATGGCATGTAGCCTCATTTGCAGCTATGTGCCCCCAGACAATGGTTATTAAAACCTTGAACATATCAAAGTAAGCTTCTTGTCCATTTATGCAGAAATGACAAAGGAGATGGCTTACAACTGATTTTTCAAGTGTTAGCCTAACACATTAAAAGAATAAATAACAAGCTGGACATTAGAGATGGATTGTCACTGAAGCATGCTTTAAGTCCTTTAACCTCCACTTCCATCCTATGACAGATTTATTTTCCTGTTGTTTTGATCTAAGTGACTTACAAAGAGATGAATAAAAGAGGCTATATGTATTTCCTAGAGTTTGGAGAATGCTCAGGAGACTCATGACTGACCAGACTGACATGCCTATAAAACCTAAAGAGAAGATGGTTGACTGAAGCAGCCTGTAGCATCTGAGTAGAACAGATTAGGAAGTCACTGCATGCCATTGATAATGGATCCAAGTGACAGAGCATGCTAGCCACACAAGAGCCATCTGAGCAGGCTTTTTTTTAAGAGAGGAACCAGGAGTGCTGATGAAAACTCTGCAGAGGTTGTGCAACCTCCTAAGTGACCAGCCGTAAGAGATGTCTCACTGACATCATGTAGGAGAGCTAATATAGTTGGACTCTGTGTCCCTACCCAAATTTCATCTTGAATTGTAATCCCCATCCCCATGTTTTGAGGAAGAGACCTGGTAGAAGGTAATTGAGTCATGGGAGTGGTTCCCCCATGTTGTTCTCATGATAGTGAGTGAGTTCTCATGAGATCTGATAGTTTAAAAGTGGTGGTTCCCTCAACTACCTCTCTCTCTCTCTCTCTCTCTCTCTCTCTCTGTCTCTCTCTCTCTCTCTGTCTCTGTCTCTCTCTCTCTCTCTCTGTCTCCTGCCACCATGTAAAATGTGTCTTGCTTCCCTTTCACCTGCCACTATGATTGTAAGTTTCCTGAGTCCTCTCCAGTCATGAAGAACTGTGAGTCAATTAAACCTCTTTTCTTTATAAATTACTGCATCTCAAGTAGTTCTTTATAGCAGTGTGAGAACAAACTAATACAAAAGCCCCCAGAAATAAGACAAGGGCAAAGCAGAGTCTCCACCCATGCACAGAGAGCTCTAAAAGAGAGTCCACCTTAAAAAGCTGCCCAGGCCAGCAAGCACTGATGTTTGCTCATAAGAATGCTAGTCTCTAAGCCTTTCCCTGCCCATCTTGACTGGAACAGAATTTTCTGTTCTGAGAAAAACAGAATTTTCTACAACTGAGAAAGAGAATTAAAAGCATAAGTTGGAGAAAAAGGATAAGAGCAACTGATCAAAGAACACCCACACCTACATCCCTTACCAACTATAGGATTTCTGAGCTAGAAGGAGGGAAACTTAAATTGTAATGAAGTTCAAAATTTCAACTTAATAAAGGGGTCTGGATATTTTGATTATTGAAATAAAATTGCACTGTGGTTTGAAATTAATAGAAGACACATTTTCTCTAAGAATGAGCAGATGTGCTGTTGGGCTGCCAGAGATTTTCATCCCAGAGAACAGGAATAGAGGAGCTGACATGGGATCCATAGGAGCAGCTTTGAGGGAAAAAAAATAGACTTTTTCTGATCTCCCCACCCCTACCTATTCTGTTAATTGAATATGCTTAAACCAGGAGAAACGAAGGGAGCAAGAGGAAGTATTTCAGGATAGACATTGTCTCATTGGCATAAACATAACATGTTTTTTGTTTGTTCATTTGGGGTTTGGGGGATTTTTTATAATTTTATTCCTACCATGAAAAAGGCCAACCAGGAAGTCATAGTTCTTTGCATTAGCCAATAACGTTAGTTCTTAGTTGATTCATTTTTCACTCTATATTTTCTAATCATTCTCTCCCTAGTAGAGATTTAATTCTTCTTCTTATCATTTCTGTGTAGAGTGCAAAGAATCAGATGATCAGCATCAGACATATTCAAGCCCATGGGGTAATCATGGTTCTCTCTAGGTATAAATGAATCAAGTGCTGTTCTGCTTTAGATTTTCATCACATGCAGAGTTGTTTAAGTGTGAGTACTTTCTGTTGGTCACTTCCAGTTTCCCTGACAAAATGAAACAGGCATAGAAAAGCTGGGATAAGATCCAGAACTCTGTTGTTTCATTCTTTCATTCTAATGATCTGTTTTCTGAATTTCAGTGTGTTCACTCCTTAGGAAGCTCTTTCTTTAAATTCCCCTAATATTCTTTTAAAATTTGATTTTCTAAAAATTACTGCTATTATTAAGATGTTTTTGTTTGCTAGGTGTTTTATGTGTCATCTCTTGTTTGAGCATTACAACAACCCTACAAAGTAGATATCAGTGCCTCTGTTTATAGGTGAGACAGCCAACAGATAAGTAACATTTCTAAGAGCTAAGCTGATGATGAAAAGACAAAACCAACACACAATCTGACATCCACTGTACCCAGATGTCTTTCTTCCCTGGATTGTCTCTTTGGCAGGAAGGGAGAAGAAATGTAAGCTATGCAAACTGTTTTCTTAACTCTGGGCTATAGAAAATCTATATCCACGTAATCATAAGAAGTGGCCTCCCAGCCAGCCTCACCTAGCTCAACAACCTGTCAAAAGTTATTCTTACATCTGAATAGAAAGTTGTGAGGGCTCCAGCCTAGATCATTTCCAACACACCACTTTCACCATGTGGTGGAGAGCAGTTGGTAGAATCAACTGGGGCTGCTGAGTTGCTCTTACAAACCTACCCTACAAACATTAGAGATGCCCAAAACATCTTGGCTCAGTCCACCTGGATACAGAGCTTTCCAAAAGAGAGGCAATAGTCCCCATTTGACAAGCAGGGAAAAAACTCGAGGTGCTTTTACTATATTCAAAATAATTTGGACTCCAGTTTGTAAGAAAAAATGCCATCCTAGAAATCATATGGGATGTCATTACACTTAAAGGAATTCTCTGCCCCAAGAAAGTTTTAGGGTCAGTGGGAAACTTAACAAGAATCTACATTTATTTTATCTAAGTTAACCTTCCTAATGTTTATGAATTTTTCCTATGGTCCTGATTCCTATGACTCATACTGAATATTGGCTTTTGCCTCCCTTTTGTAGCTTTAGGCTGAGTAGCTGATATTCTTTCTGGCAAATGATTTCTGAAAGCATGAAGAGGCTTCTCATGAAAAGTCTGTGTGAGGTCCCATCGGAAAAAAGGTGTGACTGTCTTGAAATTTACAGATTTTAGAGACAGAAAAAAAATGTAATGGCTTTTAAATGAGATATTTATGTTTGGGCGAGAAAACTCAATCTTCAATACTCCCTGGAGAAAGATCAGAGATATAATATAATCTTCCTGTGGGGTAATGTTTTCATAATCTAGAAAGCCATGTAAACACAGATATATTCATGTAGTACCCATTTATCTGTAATTTATTACCCATTGAGCCAAATATCTATGTTAAGCAGAGCTTCTTCCAGGAGAAAAGACCTGTGGCTCTAAACCTGTTTTTTGGGTTTTTTTTGTTTGTTTGTTTGTTTGTTTTAATCTAGCATCTTAGGAAGAATTCCCCAAATGACAGTGTTTTTCATGTGTTTCTCTCTGTCCAGAATGTTCTCTCCCAACTCATTATCCATCAAGGCCTACATCTAGGTCTCCCTTTTTTAATTTTTATTTTTTATTTTACTTTAGTTGTATAACATATCCAGCATTTCTCCCCATGTTATCCTTACCCATCCTCCCTTTTTATAGAAATCGCACTTCAATACCTTCCTAAGAGTAAAGATCCTTCTAGATTATTTTGTTTTCGTTTTATTTTTTTTATTTTTCAAAATAATTAATACATACAGATGCATTCTCTTCACAAATTATTTTCTCTGTCAGTGAAACTATAAGCTTCTTGAGAGCAGAGAATGGAGAAAAATATTTATGAGTGAAGCTCCGTTTTCTCATTGGCTTTCCATGTGATTTTAAATAGATCACTATTTTACTCTGCTATACAATTTATTCTAATTTGCACAAGATTATTTAGTCCCCAAAGTCCCATACAACTTTAATATTTAACAGTTTTATGACTATGTCATTCTGGTCATTTATCTTCAACTCTCCTTACCCAATGTAAAGAACATAGATTCACTGACTGTGCCCACCATGAAAGCAGTGACACTGTGTCCAACTTGCTTACTGTCTTTATTTTCAATGCCTAACGCTGTGTGACACACAAAGAGCTCAGAAGACATTTCATCAAATGAATGAACACACAGGCTCATAAATGGATTAAAATTAATTAAGTACATAGACTATTCAAGGCACTATGCTAGGCACTTAATGTTCATTGCCGTATGTCGTATTCACAGCACAATCAGAGTAGACACAGTGATTTCAGTTGAACTAAGAAAGGTAATGTTGCTAAGAGAGAATAAATGATTTGTTCAAAGTGCCACAGCTGTGTTGTGGTGTGGGAGATCGGCACCCAAGTCTGTCTGGCCCCTATAGATGTACATTCCCCCACTACACCACAAGTCTCTAAACCTGTCAGAGAAACAACGCCCACACTCATGCCACTATATTCCATGCTACTGTAAGAAAAGGGTTTATTTGTGTTGATTGGGATGGCAACAGTACCCAGCTCTAATCTGAGAAACAAAGAATTAGGGGAGAGGTTGGGTTTCCCACCAAACCCTCCCCAGGCAAATCGGCAAGCCAGAATGAAGTTGCAAAGGAGCTGAGAAATAGCATGCATGATGAGATGATGGTTCTTTAGGTTTGTGATCAGGAAAGCCTGAGGCTCCTGCTACAGCTGCCAGGCCTACAGATTAAGCTGCTTTCTTTCTTTCTTCAAAAGCAAGAATGCTGAGATCCTAAACTTGTTTTCTTTTAAATGCTATAAGCCTTTCAGGAAACAGCTTTCTCTGGGAACCTGCTCATTACAGAAAGCCCCTTGAAGAAGTGCCAAAATGTAGTTAGGAGGGAGGGGATAGGGGAAGGGAAAATGTTGGGTTGATTCAGTAGAGCCATTTGATAGTGAAAATGCTTTTTTCAAGGGGGCAGAGAATAGCCTGCTGCCTTCTCAGCCATGCAGAACACACACTCCTGGGAAAGGATCTCACATTTGGGTAAAATGTCGCTGGAAACAGATTCCTGAAACTGATGGGGATAATGAACTTAGTAATTATAATAATAGCTCCTATATCTTAAGGACTTCAGGCAATGGGGCTAAAAGCTTTCTCTCTTACTTAACCTCATAGCCACCCTGTGGGTAGATGTAACTATCCTTATAAAGGGGGGAAAAAATAAAACAAAGTTCAAAGAATAGAAAAAACTTGCAAAGGCCAGGCACAGTGGACCACATCTGTAATCTCAGCACTTTGGGAGGCCAAAACAGATCCCTTGAGTTCAGGAGTTCTAGACCAACCTAGACAACATGCAGAAACCCCTTTTCTACTAAAAATAGAAAAATTAGGTTGGTGTGGTGGTGTGTGCCTGTAGTACCAGTTACTCTGGAGGCTGAGGTAGAAGGGTCACCCAAACCCAGGATGCAGAGGTGGCAGTGAGCTGAGATTATGCCACTGCACTCCAGCCTGGGCCACAGAGTGAGACCCTGTCTTTAAAAAAAAATAAGGAAAGAAAGAAAAATAAATAAAAGAAAGAAAAAAAATCTTGAAAATATCACAGAGTTAGGACATGGCAAGGCATTATTTGAACCCTAGTCTAACACCAAAGTCCACATCACACTCTCTCACTTTTCAGGGTCTGAGTAAAGAGAGTGCTATATCTGCTAATTAGAAGATTAATTAGGGCTAATTAGAAGCCATGGTGTATGCTGGATAGAGAAAGTGAAGGAGTACTGTCTTGATTTAGGATTCCACGTGTGACAACCATGAGTTCACTTCCTTTTGTTAGTGATAAGGAAGGAACTTGAGCTCTTGAGTACGTAACTACTGCCATTCCCATGTTTGTAAAATCCACAGAGTTACTGGGCTTGGGGTGCCCCCTAATGCAGACAGAACTTCAGTGACCAAAAGCATAGATTACAATAACTAAATCCCTTAGAATACCTGGAAAGCTTTCCCAAAAAGAACAAGTACAAGCAAACCTAGGCTGTAAAGACTACAAGAAATACCTAACTCTTCAACGCTCAGACTCCTACTAATACTCACAAGCATGAAGACTATCCAGAAAAACATGACCTCACTGAACAAATTAAATACGGCATCAGGGACTAATCATGAAGAGATAGAGATAAGTAACCTTTCAGACAGAGAATTCAAAATAGTTTGTTGAGGAAACTCAATGAAATTCAAGATAATACAGAGAAGGAGTTCAGAATCCTATCAGGTAAACTTAACGAAGAGATTGAAATAACTAAAAAGCATCAAATAGAAATTCTGCAGTTGAAAAATGAAATTAATATATTAGAGAATTATCAATCTTTTGATAGCAGAATAGATCAATCTGAAGAAAGAATTTGTGAGCTTAAAGACAGGCTATTTGAAAATATAAAGTTAGAGGAGACAAAAGAAAAAAGAATGAAAAAGAAGGAAGCATGCCTACAATATCTAGAAAATAGCCTTGAGAGGATAAATCTAAGAGTTATTCACCTTAATGAGTCAGTAAAGAGATAGGAGTAGAAAGTTTGCTCAAAGGAATCATAATGGAGAGCTTCCCAGACCTAGAGAACAGTATCAATATTCAAATACAAGAGGGCTATAGAACACCAAACATATTTAACCCAAAGAAGACTACCTCAAGACATTTAATAATCGCACTCCCAAAGATCAAGGATAAAGAAGGGATTCTGTAAGAAGCAGGAGAAAAAGAAACAAATAACCTACAATGAAACTCCAATATGTCTGGCAGCAGACTTTTCAGTGGAAACCTTATAGGCCCCAGGAAACGGGGGCAAAAACACCACACTTGTATTCTAGAATAGTATCCAGTGAAAATACCTTCAAACATAAAGAAAAAATACACCATGGAATATTATGCAGCCATCAAAAACGATGAGTTCACGTCCTTTATAGGGACATGGATGAACCTGGAAACCATCATTCTCAGCAAACTGACACAAGAGCAGAAAATCAAACACCATATATTCTCGCTCATAGGCGGGTGTTGAACAATGAGAACACATGGACACAGGGAGGGGAGCACTAAACACTGGGGTCCGTTGGGGGGAAATGGGGGAGGGGCGGGGGGGTGGGGAGGTGGGAAGAGATAGCATGGGGAGAAATGACAGATACAGGTGAGGGGATGGAAGGCAGCAAAACACACTGCCTTGTGTGTACATATGCAACAATCTTGCATGTTCATCACATGTACCCCAAAACCTAAAATGCAGTAAAAAAAAAAAAAAAAGAAAAAAAAAAAAAAGAAAAAATAAAGGCTTTCTGAGACAAACGAAAGCTGAGGAATTTTATGAGCACCAGACGTGTCATACAAGAAATACTAAAGAGAATTTTTCAAGCAGAAAGAAAAAGCTATTTTTGTTTGTTTTTTGAGATGGAGTCTTGCTCTGTAGCCCAGGCTGGAGTGCAGTGGTGTGATCTTGATTCATTGCAGCCTCCACCTCCCAGGTCCCAGATCAAGCAATTCTCCTTCCATAGCCTCTCAAGTAGCTTGGATTATGGGAATGCACCACCATACCCAGAAAGTTTTTGTATTTTTAGTAGAAATGGGGTTTCACCATGTCGGCCAGGCTGGTCTTGAACTCCTGACCTCATGATCTGCCCAAAGTGCTGAGATTATAGGTGTGAGCCACCATGCCTGGCCAAGAAAAAGCTATTAATGAACAGTAAAAAATCACCTGAAGGTATAGTGCTTGCTGGTAATAGTAGATACACAGAAAAACACAAAATGTATAACACAGTAATTGTGGCATACAAACTACTCATACCTTGTGTAGAAAGACTAACGGATGAACTGATCAAAAGTAATAATTAAAACAACATTTTAAGACATAGACAATACAGTAAGGTACTAAAAGAAACAAAAAGTTTAAAAGTGAGAGGATAAAGTCAAAGTGTAGAGGTTTTTTTAGTTGTCTCTTTGTTAGTTTGTTCATTCAATCAGTATTAAGTTGTAATTAGTTTAAAATAATGGGTTATAAGATATTATTTGCTAGCATTATGGTAATCTCAAATTAAAAAAATGCAACAGATCCACAAAAAATAAAAAGGAAGAAATTAAAACATACCACCAGAGAAAATCACCTTCACTAAAAGCAAGACAGAAAAGAAGAAAAGAAAAAAGATAACGCAAAACAACCAGAAAACAAATAATAAAATGGCAAAAGTAAGTCCTTACAAAAGCCACAGTCCAGTATCCCTGATGAACATTGATGCAAAAATACATAACAAAATATTAGCAAAACAAATTCAACATGTTAAAAAATATCATTTATCATGACCAAGTGGGATTTATCCCAAGGATGCAAAAGTGGTTCAACATTGAGGAGTCAATGTGGTACATCGTATCAATGAAATCAGGGGTAAAAAGATATATGATCATTCCAATTGCTGCTGAAAGGGCATTTGAATTCGATAAAATTCAATATCCCTTCATAGTAAAAACCCTCAAAAAACTGGATACAGAAGGGACATACCCCAACATAATAAAAGCCATATATTACAGACTCACAGCTCGTTTTATACTGAATAGGAAAAGACTGAAAGCCTTTACTCTGAGATCTGGAAGATAACAAGGATGCCTATTTTTATCATTGTTATTTGACATAGTACTGGAAGTTTTAGCTAGAGCAATCTGACAAAAGAAATAAAGAGCATCCAAATTGAAAAGGAAGTCAAATTATCTCTGGTTGCAAATGATAGTGCCTTATATTTGAAAAAACCTAAAGACTTCACTGAAAAACTATTACAACTATTAGAATTTCAGTAAGGTTGCAATGAACATTCGTGTGCACGTGTCCTTATAGTAGAATGATTTATAATCCTTTGGATATATACCCAGTAATGGGATTGCTGGGTCAAATGGGATTTCTATTTTTAGGTCATTGAGGAATCACCACACTGTCTTCCACAATGGTTGAATTAATTTACACTCCCACCAACAGTGTAAAAGTGTTCCTATTTGTCCACATCCTCTCCAGCATCTGTTGTCTCCAGATTTTTTAATGATCGCCATTCTAACTTGTGTGAGATGGTATCTCAATGTGGTTTTGATTTGCGTTTCTCTAATGACCAGTGATGATGAGCATTTCTTCATATGTTTGTTGGCCTCCTGTATGTCTTCTTTTGTAGTGTCTGTTCACAAAGACCTGGAACCAACCCAAATGCCCATCGATGATAGACTGGATAGGGAAAATGTGGTACATATACACCATGGAATATTACGCAGCCATCAAAAACGATGAGTTTGCGTCCTTTGTAGGGACATGGATGAACCTGGAAACCATCATTCTCAGCAAACTGACACAAGAGCAGAAAATCAAACACCGCATATTCTCACTCATAGGTGGGTGTTGACAATGAGAACACATGGACACAGGGAGGGGAGCACTACACACTGGGGTCCATTGGGGGGAAGTAGGGGAGGGACGGGGAGGTGGGAAGAGGTAGCATGGGGAGAAATGACAGATACAGGTGAGGGGAAGGAAGGCAGCAAACCACACTGCCATGTGTGTACCTATGCAACAATCTTGCATGTTCTTCACATGTACCCCCAAACCTAAAATGCAATTAAAAAATAAATAAATAAATAAATAAATAAATAAATAGAAAGAAATTCAGTAAGGTTGTAAGCAACAACAATCTGAAAAAGGAATCAAGAAAGTAATCCCATTTATGATAGCTACAAATAAAATAAAATACCTAGGAATTAACTTAGCCAAAGGAGTAAAAGATCTCTACAATGGAAACCATAAAACAGTGATGAAAGAAATTAAAGAGAACAAACACAAAAAAGTAAATATATTTCATGTTCATGGATTGGAAGAATCAATATTCTTAAAATGTTCATACTACACAGACCAATCTACAGATTAAATGCAGTCCCTATTTAAATATCAATGACAGTCTTCACAGAAATAGAAAAAACGATTCCAAAATTTACATGAAACCACAAAAGACCCAGAACAGCCAAAGCTATCCTAAGAACAAAACTGGAGGAATCACATTATCTGACTTCAAATTATACTACAGAGCTATAGTAACCAAAGCAGTGTGGTGCTAGCATAAAAACAGGCACATAAACCAAGGTAACAGAAAAGACAAGGCAGAAACTAGTGCTTATATCTACAATGAACTTATTTTTGACAAAGTTGCCAAGAACATATATTGGGGCAAGTATTATCTCTTCAATAAATGATGCTGGGGGCAGGGCACAGTTGCTCACACCTGAAATTCCAGCACTTTGGGAGGCAGATGGATTACTTGAGGTCAGGAGTTTGAGACCGTCCTGGCCAATATGGTGAAACTCTGCCTCTAGTGAAAATGCAAAAACTAGCCTAGTGTGGTGGCATGTGCCTGCAGTCCCAGCTACTTGGGAGGTTGAGACAAGAGAATTGCTGGAACCCAGGAGGAGGTTGCAGTGAGCCAAGATTGTGCCACTGCACTCTGGCCTGGTCCACAAAGCAAGACTCTGTCTCAAAAAAGTAAATAAATAAATAAATTGTGCTGGGAAACACATCTACATGCAGAAGAATGTAAGTAGGTCCTTATTTTTTTACCATATATAAAAATCAAATCTAAATGGATTAAAGACTTAAATCTAAACCCTCAAATTATGAAATCACTAAAAGAAAACACTGGGGACATTGGACTGGGCAAACATTTCTTGGGTAATACTCTACAAGCACAGACAACCAAAGCAAAAATGGACGAATCGGATCACACCAAGTTAAAAACCTTCTCCACGGGAAAGGAAACAATCAACAACGTGAAGAGACAACCCACAGAATAGGAGAAAATACTTGCAAACTATCCACCTGACAAGCAACTAATAACCAGAATATATAAGGAGCCCAAACAACTCAATAGGAAAAAATCTATTAATCCCATTAAAAATGGGCAGAAGATCTGAATAGACATTTCTCAAAAGAAGACATACAAATGGCAAACAGGTACATGAAAAGATGTTCAACATCATTAATTATCAGAAAAACGCAAATGAAAACTGCAATGAGGTATCGTCTCACTCAGTTTAAATGGCTTTTATCCAAAAGACAGAAAATATTCTATGCTGGTGAGGATGTAGAGAAAAAGAAACCCTTACACACTGTTGGTGGGAATGCAAATTGTACAACCACCATAGAGAACAGTTTGAAAGTTCCTTAAAAAACTAAAGTTAAAACTACCATATGATTCGGCAATCCCACTGCTGGTTATACCCAAAGGAAAGAAACTCAGTATATCAAAGAGATATCTGCACTCACATGTTTATTACAGCATTATTCATAATAGCTACTATTTGGAAATAACCTACATGTTCATCAGCAGATGAATGGATAAAGAAAATAGGGTACATTTACACAGTAGAGTAATATTCTTAAACCATCCGAAAGAATGATCTGCTGTCATTTGCAACGATCTGAATGGAACCATAGATCTTTATGTTAAGTGAAATAAACCAGGCACAGACAGATAAGCTGCATGTTCTCACTTACTTGTGGGAGCTAAGAATTAAAACAATTGTACTTATGGAGATAGAGCGTAGAACACTGGTTACCAGAGTCTGGGAAGGGGAGTTGGGTTGGGAGGCAGTGGAGATGATTAATTGGCATAAAAATATAGTTAGATGGAGTAAGATCTAGTACATCATAACACTATAGGGTGACGACACTCAACAATAATTTATTGTACATTTTTAAATAAGCTAAGTCAGCATAATTAGATCATTTATAACACAAAGAAGGGGTAAATGATTGATGTGATTGATACTTCCCCCAAAAAAGAGTTTATATCACAAAAACAAAAAACATGCTACTTACTTTTGATTATCACTCATATATGTAGGCATTGGGATCTGAGGCTTTCATCCTTGGGGTTTTTGTGTGTGTGTGGTTTTTTTTTTTTTTTTTTTTTTTTTTTTTTTTTTTTTTTTTGAGGCAGTGTCTCACTCTTGACTCTTGTTACCCAGGCTGGAGTGCAATGGAGTGATCTTGGCTCATCTCAACCTCCGCCTCCTGGATTCAGGCAATTCTCTTGCGTCAGCCTCCTGAGTAGCTGGGATTACAGGCACGTGCCACCATGCCCAGCTAATTTTTTGTATTTTTAGTAGAGATGGGTTTTCACCATGTTGACCAGGATGGTCTCGATCTCTTGACCTCGTGATCCACCCGCCTCAGCCTCTCAAAGTGCTCGGATTACAGGCTTGAGCCACCGCACCCAGCCCGTGGCCTTCATCCTTGGAACCGTCTTTGGCTTTGCCATGGATTACCTGTCTGACTATGGGAAAGTGGCTTAACTTTTATGAACCTTGATTTTCTCATCCGTAAAATGGGTCTAAGAGGCATTTATCCTTTAGGGCTACTGTAAGGTCCAGAAAAATTATAAAACAGTGGCTAAACAGAGTAGATATTTACAAGAAAGCAGTGATCAATGGTTAGTTTCATGATGGTTGTTACTGATGATGTTATTCTTCTTGTTGTTGTTGTTATTTATTACTTTTATTCCAGAAAAGATGAAAACATAGATCACCGGCATGGATTGACTTTTCAAACTAAGTTATAATTATTTAACTTAGAGCCTTACTAATAATCAAAACAATAATGTGTAATATTTACAGGGTGGTTAATCTGTAACAGGTATGAATCTAAGTTCTTTTACATGTCTTACATCATGTAATCCTCAGAGAAACTATTTGGTTGTGAACAAAATGTTATTTCCTTAAAAGTTTAGAAGATTGAGGCATACAGAAATTAAATGATGTCTTCAAAGACATAGAAAGAGTGAGAATGTGAGCCAGGATTTAAATCCAGGAGTACTAACTCAGAACGACTTTCCCATAGGCACTCAAAAGTTTGAATTAACTACATCACTTATTTGCAAAAAAGCCTCCAAACATGGTGAGGAATAACCTAAAGGAGATGAGTTTTAGGGTCCTCATACCCATTTCAGCAGAACTGCTCCTATTCATTTTATATGTAAAATTTTAACAAAATATCTCATTTGAATAAAGTAGTTTTGGGGCTGATAAGCATTCGGTAACCCTCAGTCTGGATAGAGCATGCTTCATGGGATGGAAGACTGAGCCATGAATTCTGGTACAGTTGGGGCAAAGTGACAATCCTGCAGGGATGAGGAAGGACCATATCTTGCATCATGTTCATTTTCACATAATTTGTAAGACATATTTCCCTATTCATGTTGGTATTTAAGAGGGAGATTCTTTTCATTCAGAAGATCTTAGAAAAACTCATGTATGAAAATCTCTACCCGCTTAGCTGAGTGCTAAACAATCTGTGAGTTTCAGCACTCTCTTTGTGAACAGCAGCCCTGCAGCTAAGATCTGGGAGGCCTAAGTCTAATCAAAGAAAGGACAATTTGTACACCAAAGTTGCTTGGTTGGCAGGACTTGCTAGTGTAGGCAGTTGATGTGAGTTATAATGCATCATTCTTATAATATTCATATTTAGTATTATTTTTTAACACACACCTAATTTAAAAGTGCTGTCATATACTTCCGTATTTCTTGAAATTTCCACCGAAAATGCCCATTTCTTTAAAAAGATAATAAGGATGAATCCTGGGGCAGCTGATGGCTTTAAAGCATTAAGTGACAGCCTGAGCAACCTGGTAAAAGCCCATCTCTACAAAAAATACAAAAAAAAAAAAAAAAAAAACAAAAAACCATTAACTAGGTGTGTTGGTGTGTACCCGTACCTTTAGCTACTTGGGAGGCTGAAGTGGGAGGATCACCTAAGCCTGCAGTGAGCCATGATTGTGCCACTGCACTCCAGTCTGAGTGACAGAGTGAGACCCTTTCTCAAACAAACAAACAAAAAAACAAAGGAATGAGGGATATTTATAAAGCAGCCTGTCATAATTGCAAGTCATTTATGTCTCATACTATACCTTAAGAAGTCAAAATGGTCACCATATACACCTGGCTAAGGTTCAGGTTTTGAGAAATCCATTCTTTCTTCCTTTCATGTTTGAAAGTTTTCAAGTAAGCTTTAATGATTGTGGATGTTATTCTATTTGTTTTAGTAAAATAGATTTTATTGGTGTTGGTTGTTAATGTTTTATTTTTTTCACTAATTTTATCAGTGTGTTGCCATGAGTAAAGTAGAATGAAGAGTCTCAAGTGGCCAAATGAGTAGAAATTCACAAAGAATTCATCAAGGCTGAAACCTTGTCATTCCTAAGTTGTCATTCTTTTCAGGGAGTTTTGTCAACCAAATTTCTCTGTGAATGTCCCATGCATAAATGAACTAATGATAACCAATTTCACATCATGTAACATTATATCCAAAACACCATTACTGAATTCAATGTTCAATGATTCTTTAATGAACAAAAATGTGAGAGTCCCAGGCATCACCAACATACTTTGATCTGTTTGTTCATAGAAGGAAGAATTGATTTCCTTTCTACATGGGCCCCGGGGAAAAACAAACACTCTGGCTAGATAATTCTCTCTTTGAGGGTTCTGAGAGGTGGTTGGAGGGTAATCTCCAATTATCACAATCTTCCCCAAATAAAAGCTCCCCCATATTATAGAAAGAGGGACCTCAGGTGCTGGCCATTATACTCAGTAGACAGACGAATTACTATTTCTCCAAATCAGCTTCTTTTACTGTGCATCAATTTTTCAGCAAATAGCACCACCATTCTGATCCTAAGGTAGACAAGTAAAAAATCTGCAGCAGACTGAACCTTCTCAGTCTCTACCATCCAAATCCAATTTTTTGTCTAGTCCAGGAACTCTAACTTTCCTTCAGTTGTGAGCAAACAGGAATAGTTGGTTACCCTATAATTCCCTTCCAAATATTCTTACCCAAGTTCTTGTCTTTGGCTCTGCTTTGGGAGGCAACCCAAACTAAGATATGAGTTATGCTGGAGACTAAGTCCTGTTGTTAGTATTTTGTTCTCCATTCTCTTTCCCCTGCTTTTCCAATACCCTTCATTGACTGAGTGATTGAAGCAGCTTCAAGGCTGTTTTCTTTGCCAATGGGCATGATCTTCCTACACATTTCCCAGGCTACAGACAGAATGGGATGTCTCAAGCATTATGTGATAATTTATTCCCTGCATAAGTACTGCAATAACTGCCTATTAACCAATGCAGTGCTTTACAAACTTTTTAAACTGTGGAAACTTTTATTCAAGTGATAATATGTAAAAGATAAAATTAGAACCACTCTGGCTTCAATTAAAGAATCAAAACAATGAGCACTCCTGCAATATAAACATGCACATACACACAGAGAGAGAGAGTAGGGGGAGAGAAAGGAGGGGGGAAGAGAGAGAGAGAGAGAGAGAGAGAGAGCGAGAGAGAGAGAGAGAGAGAATGAAAATTTGGTCCAGAAAAAAACTCTTGGAACATTCAGAGAATTAAAGAAGCATCCCTGCAAATAATATCTGAAATTTTAAAGTTCTTAAATAAGATGCAGCAGATTTCTCTGGCACTCACTTTATTCCCTCAACTCACCTGTAATTAGAGTTTTCCCTAAGGTAGGCTATTCCCCTTCACCTGATAAGGCCAAGACCCCTCATCCAAGGCTACAATTTAGCTTTCTAAGTTTTGCCCCAGAGCTTTCTTGACTCATCCCAAGTTGGATGGTGCTTTGTATGATACATAGCACATAGTTGGCATTCATTACTGACCACTTCAGCTATGTAGTGAGAGTAATAGAGTGGGAGTAGAGGAGCACATCAAGGGGACTCAACTAAGAGTGATTTTTCAGTGTCTTCCTTTCCTGCAATCTGACTCCACTCAATCTCTCCAGGCTAGTCTGACACTGCTCCCCAGATACACTAAATCAGTCACATGTCACTATTCCCAAACCATATGCCTGTTCTTCTAGGTAGCTGCAATTCTCTTCCCTTTGCCTAGACTATCCTTTCTCATCTGCTCCGCTGGCTGACTGATTCATCTTTTATGGCTCTGACAAGCTCACCTTCCCACCAGCCTAGAGGATGAAGAACTCACTTCTGTGCTCCCGCAACACACAGCACACTTCCACCGCTCCACATCTCCCTCCTGTACAACATCCATGACACTGGAGTTCCATTAACTGTGAGCATTTCCCTGCCTGGAACTATTTTCTTCAAACATAACTTTTCTCATTTCCTGAACATTATCTCAACATCTGTCCATTTTTCCTGCTTCATCAGAACATAATTTCTGAGCCTTACGTGCACCTTGAGATTGTGCAACTAGTCCAAATTTGGCTCATATACCAGAAAATGCAGTGTGCCACAATCATATGGTGTTATTTCTCCAAACACATGTTACATCTGAAACCTAATGAGCAATGCCTCTGAAAGCTTAATGAGATATTCTAAAACCAAAATTCTGGAAATACCCAACCTTGTCCAAAAGATTTGTTTTTAGGAGGAAACCTAGGAGATGATGGTAAGTGGCTTAACTTCTCCATCTTGGTCATGTAATGTAAATCACTTCAGAATAGTGATGACTCTGCTCAAGGACACATAGTTAGTCAAACTCAGGGATGAATGTGTAGCGAGCATATTCTGAGGCCAATGATAATACCACATCATAAGTTTGCCTGCAAGACAACCCACATCATTATCACATAATAACAATAATGATAAGAATGACAACCGGAGCTAATATTTATTAAACATGTATTAGATGCCAGAAAAAAATGCTAAGCACTTTATAATGAGTATTTCGTTTTGTTCTCACTTTATATACATATATATGGCATGAACTCTTCCTCCATTTTATATACAAACAGATCTGGAATGCTTTGTGACTTGCCTAAAACTACAAAAGGAGTAATTAGCAAAGCGGGAACTTGATCACAGATTCATGAAGCGGCAGAACAAGAGCTCTCACCAACTTGCTGTAATGCATTTCCCTGGATGTAATGTCCAGCATAAATTCAGCTTTCATTTTTAATCTCTAGGAGGAATTAACAGCTCCCTCCTTTGTGTTCCCATAGTACTAGGTACATCAGACCACTCATCTTGATGCATTACGGTTATTAGTTTAAACGTCTGGCACCTCCACTGGTCTGAGTGCCCCTTGAATCTCATTTATGTTATATATCTTGGTATGATCAAGACATGGTAGAATGGCTTATATACAATCGTCATTTCAATTTAACAAATAATAACAGGCATGTAATAAATGCTTCTTCGATGTGTGTAAGTTGTATTCCCTCCACCTATAGAATGGGGACTGCTCTCCAAAAATAGGTACCATTCCCATTCTTTGATGCCAGTCAATGCTCAGGATTTCAGGAGGCAATACATGTGTGCAACTGGCAAGAAATATCTTGGGAAAACACTACCCTATTATTACGAGGCACTGTTGAAAAGGAACCAAAAATAAAATTCCTACTCTCCTAACATGATCCAGCTGCAAAAGGCAAGTTATCATTACACCAGTGGAAAGTTATTGCCTCTAGTCTCAAAACCAGCAAATTGGCCTGAAGGCACAGGATGCAGTCTTCATTGCCTATCACTATAAATGCCAACCACACTGTGCAAATACCATTGTGTCTTACCACCAGGTATGCAACCAGTGTCTGCTGGGCAGATTGCCGGGCCGGCCATCTGTGTTGTGCTTGGTTGCTAGGGCACAGGCAGGGAGCTGTGTAGTGTCTTGCTTCCACCCTACCCACAAAAGCCTGAAGCAGTGACAAAGGCTGTTCAAAGTGCTGGAGCACCGAGGAAATGTACATATTTGGCTTAATTCATAAAACTGTCATTGAAGGCCAGCTAAGAAGACCAAGATTTTTGTCCCGGCCCTGCAGCTATGAGACCACAGGTTAGACATTTACTTCTCTGAACATGTAAAGTCCTCACTAGTAAGAAAGACCCAAAGCTAAGTGTTTCTTTGAGAAACACTGTGTGTTTCCCTGGCAATATGTAAAATGTTTATGGGTACTACATGGACAAACTTCTAAACATTTTAGCAGTTATAAATTATTGTAATGTGCACTAGAAGATAATTATTATCTCAAGCACTTGATGTCACATTAGTGCTGGGATTGAATGTAAAGTAATTCTGTTTTTACAGTTCTTGTTTTAAAGTTTTAACATTATTTCCTCAACATAAGACAATGTTAATACTAATAGAGGGGGTAGGTAGATACAATGATAACTATAAAGATGGAACACAAATGATGAGCTGGATGGGTCAGGTCTGACGTTCTAGCATTTGACTCTGTAATTCAATCACCAATGACTAATTAGAAGAATTATCCAGAAAATGCAGGCAATAGTAAATTTATCCTGAAAATTACTCAATTTATATAGGTCCAGTATATCAAAACAAACACTTTTGAACACGTATAAGATATCAGGCACTAGGCTGGGCATTGTGGATATGAATACCAATCTTGGCATAGTCTAACCATGGATACACCTGGAAAAATAAATTATTCCAGTTTAGTGTGATGTTTATAATGGTGTGAAGTAATCTGGAAGTCAGAGAGAGAATACCTACTCTTCCTAGGGGAAAGAAATGGCCAAAGAAGTCATCACAGGGGAAGTAAATATTGAACTAGCTTTAAAAGTCTAAGTAAAGATTATCTGAGCATATATACAAGAAGGCGAAGATCTTCAAGGGAGAAATAAAAGCATGTGAAGTGTTGAATTGCAAACCTAATGGAAAAATTATTTTTTTCTGACTGTATACCATTTCAAATCCAAAGCATCTATGTAACTGTTTCATGTATTTCATAAGTGAGAGACCCAGATATTGAATGAGGTTATATACAATTCCAAGCACATGTGCTTTCCACTATATCACATTAATATGGTTTGTCTGTGTACTCACCCAAATCTCACCTTAAATTGTAGTTTCCATAATTTCCACATGTTGTGGGAGGAACCTGGTGGGGAGGTAATTGAATCATGGGTAGTTACCTCCATGCTGCTGTTCTCATGATAATGAGTGAGTTCTTATGAGATTTGGTAGTTTTTAAAGGATATTTTCCCCCTGTTGCTCAGCACTTCTTCCTGCCATTATGTGTAGAAGGACATGTTTTCTTCCCCTTCCATCATGATTGTAGGTTCCCTGAGGCCTTTAAACCATGCTGAACTGTGTCAATTAAACCTCTCTCCTTTATAAACTACCCAGTCTTGGGCAGTTCTTCATAGCAACATAACAATAGACTAATACATATATCATATTTGCTGTTCATATCAGAAACCTCATCAATGTATACCCATTAATGGTTGCTATGGTTTGAATAGGTTCTGTAAAATTGGTATGTTGGAAAGTAGCCCAAATGTAACAGTGTTTCAGGGAGAGACCTCTAAGAGATATTAGGTCGTGAAAATATGCCCTCACGAATGGAGTAATGTTACTGTGAAAATGGGTCCATTATCACCAGAATAGTTTTGCTATAAAAGTAAGTTCAGACCTCCTTTTCTCTCTTGCATGAGTTCACTCACTGTGTGATGCCTTCCATCATGTTACAATGCAATTAAGACAGCCCTCATCAGATGCAGCCCCTCAATCTTGGACTTCCCAGTCTCCAGAATCATGATGAATTCATTTTCTTTATAAATTACCCTATCTCATGTATTTTGTTATAGCAGCACAAAATGGGCTAAAACAATGGTTATTTCCAGCTCTTTTATTCTTAACCCACCAAGCATGAAATACTAATCAACAAAAGAAGGAATAATGAGATCATTTTAAAAGCCAGTATCCCCAAACCAAGGCAATTTTTGGACTTTGTAATATTTCTCCATTTAAAAAAATCTCTGTAGAATAATTTCCCAAAATATTTTGAATGAGTTATTTTAGGCAGAAGCCACAAAGTTTCAGAAAAACTCCCCCATGTTCTCTTGCCAGTTATACATAGACACATTCTTCAGAAGGAAGGATAATGGAAAGATCCCATTCCTGGAGAACATTTTTATTAGAGTCAAAGCAGGAAGAAAGCATTTGGACTCTTGATGTGGAATGATGGCACTGATTAATAAGGCCATAACATTTGGAAATTCACAGTTGGGGAATGCTCTATGAGAACTTCCCTTTAGTGAGGACACTTAATCCAATGAACAGGACCTCCACAATTCCTCCTCTGTCTCTTTCAGGTTTTAATTTGAACAACCAAGACAAAACGACACAAATTCTCTACATTTAACTTTTAAAACAAAGGAACTAATTTTAAAATAATATGGCTACATTTTTGTTTTCCCTATACATGTATTAGCTATTCTTCTTCTTTTTTTTTTTTCTTTTTGAGACAGAGTCTTGCTCTGTCATCCAGGCTGAAGTGTAGTGGCATGATCTAGGCTCACTACAACCTCCACCTCCCAGGTTCAAGCAATTCTTGTGCCTCAGCATCCCAATGAGAGTAGCTGGGATTACAGGTGTGCACTACCACACCTGGGTAATTTTTTTATTTTTAGTAGAGATGAGGTTTTACCATGTTGGCCAGGCTGGTCTCAAACTCCTGACCTCAAGTGATCCTGCCATTTCGGCCTCCCAAAGTGCTGGGATTACAGGTGTCAGTCACCACACCTGGGCTATAAGTATCAGCTATTCTAAATCAAACTAGATATAGGCAGTTGACTTTGCATAGGAGTATTTCACCTGTGGGACAAGAGAAAATCTGCATGGAAGCCAAATATTAAAAATGTTGACCTATAAATATGAAAGAGCCAGGGTGGAAGATAGCAGTTTGAGTTTTCTCATAAAAAAGAACATCTTTCACTTAAGGAGATAATTTGGTAACAGAACATTAATCTAGAGCATGTTGTGGTGGAGAAAAAAAAGGCTATGAATTTTGGAGTTAGGCAGAAAGGATTTTAATTCAACTGTGTCGTTTACTAGCTGTATAATCTTGAGTCTCTCTTGTGTCTCATTTTTCTCTGCAAAAATGGGGTTTGTCTTAGTCCATTTTTTGTTGCTATAATAGAGTATCAAGGACTGGATACTTTATAAAGAAAATTCAAAAAAGCCGAGCGCGGTGGCTCAAGCCTGTAATCCCAGCACTTTGGGAGGCCGAGGCGGGTGGATCACAAGGTCAAGAGATCGAGACCATCCTGGTCAACATGGTGAAACCCCATCTCTACTAAAAATACAAAAAATTAGCTGGGCATGGTGGTGCGTGCCTGTAATCCCAGCTACTCAGGAGGCTGAGGCAGGAGAATTGCCTGAACCCAGGAGGCGGAGGTTGTGGTGAGCCGAGATCGCGCCATTGCACTCTAGCCTGGGTAACAAGAGCGAAACTCCGTCTCAAAAAAAAAAAAAAAGAAAGAAAGAAAAAGAAAATTCATTTATTCCTCATATTTCTGGAGACTGAGATGTCCATAACTGAGGGTCTAGCATCTGGTGAGAACCTTTTTTGGTGCACTATCTCATGGTGGATGGTGAAATGGTAAGAGGTTGCTTGAAAGAGTCAGAAAGCAAGAACGGGTTGGACTCACTTTCACAACAAGCCTACAGGCACCGTAACAAACCCACTCCTGCAATAATAATATCAATCTATTCATGAGGGCAGAGACCTAATATCCTAACCACCTCTCAGTAGGCTCTACCCCCAACATTATTGCATTGGAGATTAAGTTTACAACTTGGAGATTAAGTTCCAACTTTGGAGGACACATTCAAGCCATAGCAGGGCTTATGGCATATACCACAAAGATTGCTGGGAGAATCATGGTACAAGTTCTAAGAGTACTTGGCAACAAAAAGAATTATAGTGTGTGCTAAATAATTGTTAGCCTTCATGCTCAATTCAGTTCAGTTGACAGTGACATTTGGTTGTCTGAAGGAAGGGAAGATTGCTGGATGGTCTAGATCTCTTCATCAATAATTTTATTTTGGTTGTCTCATTTGATGTACAGTATATCATTAAATGTTATAGCTTCTTAATGCTGATACATAATTGATTTTTACTCTACTTATCTTGTACACAGATCACTTTCTAAATTGTTTTCTCTATTTCAATATTATTTTGTTAATTCTTTCTGATTTTGCAGATATATCCTATAATCTAAAATAATGATTACTTCATGGCTTTCTTTCCAGTATTTACCTCTTTTCTTTTTTTACTGGGTCTTCTCCTCTTGTTGGATTTTAATTAATTAAAATGATAAAGGCTAAATTTTCTTTAAAATTAGGTAAGCAATATAGTGACGTGACTGGTGCTCTAGATTTTTATAGAGATCACTAAGGAGACAGATTCCTTTTGCCCCTCCCCAAAAGATGCAACTGCCAACAACATCAAATCAAAACTGCACCAATTTGTGTCACTGGGAAGAGACCAATTCTAGAGTGGCAGAAAAAATTCACAGTGCAAAGATGCTGCTATTTCAGAGAATGATTGAGCTTTGCCTCAGGAGATTGTACATCACAACTGAGTTGAAGAAAACTCATATGTAGGCAAATCTGCCATCTTGGATTAGAGGAATAAACAGCCTCAGGTCTTGAGACAAACAGCTTCCTGGCCTCTGCTATCATGTCCAATACACAGTATTGTCAATAAAATGAAGAAAATTATTCAGCTTCATGAATCAAACTCAGTGTACTCTTCAGAGAAGTAGGGTGCACACCGCAATCCATTCTCACAAGAAGAGGCATTTCAGAGGAATGAATGTATAACTTTGAAATCCTTCTGCCCTAGAAGAATTTAACCTTTTATCTTCAATTCCTCATAACCTCTAGGCATATTTATCCCCATACAGTCAGCAGAGATATCTTTATAGCATCCATATATGACCAACATATGTATCTTTATTAAATTAATAATGAATCATACTTTTTATTCTAACATTAACACATCTAACACATCCCTCCTTGAGCTTTTGGCATTCCATGTCTTTGTACTGAATTCTTTGTCTATAATGGCTTCTCTTTCTTCTGTGATGTCTATGTATAGCAAACTTCTGGCTAGTTAAGACAACACCTCATGCAGACTTCCTCTGAGCTCGTATTGTGTCGTGTCTTCCTTATCATAGAATTTATGATAACATTTAATTTGATTTCATTAGACTTATTTATCTCTGTATTCCAGCTTCTAAGAACTGAGTCTGATGCATTACTGTTATCTGTGTTTATCTGTTAGGTTGCTTTCATCATCAAGTAGCATAAAACCCAATTCAAATTGGCTTCCTTAAAAAGAAAATGTACTGATTCAAACAATCAAGGGTCAAAAGACAGAACAGGCTCTACTTTTGATTTAATGCTATAGATCTGGCTCAGGATCCCCTCTATGTATCTTTTTCCTTTTCAGACAGATAGCTATGTGACCATAACAATTGTGAGCCTCATATTCACACTTAACAGCCTGCAGAAGAAATGCTTATGCCTCCCATGGCCAACTTCTCTCATATCATTTCAAGAACTGGTCCACCTCCCAAGTCAATTACCAGAAAGTGAAGGAGAACTACCCTTAGACTAATCAGATCTACTCCTGGAGCTAGAGATGTGTCACCTTCCACTGCAGTACACAGGCTTACCATTCAAATTCGGGTTTAAACCAGTAACTAACTACTAGACTTTCAGTAGTTAAATTAATAGGGGTTTACTTTCTCCACCAAATAAGAGATATGTGTCTACTAGCATTAATTCAGTCACCTGAAGTTATCAGAACTGCATTTTTAAGATTCTCTTCATTTTTTTTCTCTATTTCATGTTCCACCATGGGTGTAAGATGGCTCCTGCACCTTTAGGTAGGGAGAAAGGGAAAAGAACCAATAGAACCTCACTTCTCAGAAAGAAAAAACCTTTCAGAAATGTCTGATCATGTTGCTACAGTGACCACAACTGGATTCCACAGTCATCCCCAGTAACAATGGAGTCTAGGAAGTTGACCACAGTGGAGAGCAAGAAAGAAGGGGGTTAGAAGGGTTAGAATTTTCCTCCACCGTTGGGAGGAAGACATGGAGCTCTTGTCTTCATTCCTTCCTCTGCTCCTTCTCTCCTTTCCCTTTCAACAGGGTTGATATTTTGGCTAACCTGCCCAGCAGAAAAGCGTAGCTGGCTTTTCTTCTTCCTATTGTCACTTTTCTCTTCATCAGGGCTCAGGTTTTACCCAAAATACGTGAAAGAACAGAACGTTCAGGGCCAAGATCTCTGCCATTCCTTATACATTGTCACTTTTTCCATCACCCCATAATCTTCTCACTTCTTGGGGACCTAAATTTGACAATGTGGTGTTTGGGTCTGGTATCTTAGGGACAGACAGATCACCACAGCCACAAGATGGGCTATGTACAGGAGGGATTTTTAAAATAATTAAATACATTGAAAATTTTGCAAGTTCAGATTGTCACTGACAGAAAAAAGATTCACAAATATAGAGGGAGCTAAAACTGGAATAAATCCATGGTGGGATATAGATTGAAATTGAAGGTGGTGAGGTAAACACATGGTATTGAATTTCTATAAATAAGTAGGTATGGATATAGATACAGATGTATGGTGTATGTATCTGTGTGTCTGAATATGCACATCTGTGTGTATGTGTTTGTGCATGTTTGTGGGTCTATGTGTCTGTGTGTGAGTCTGTACCTATGTATGTCTGTATGTATGTCTGTGTGCTCTGTCTGTATGTGTCTGTATGTCTGTGTATGTGTCTGTGTATCTGTATCTGTATCCCTATGTGTGTGTTTGTGCATGTGTGGATGTGTGTGGATGTGCTCTGTATGTGGGTATTCTAGATCTGCTTAATAAAAGGACATAGAAACATCACCCCACCACCACCCAATGGGCAGTCTTCATTCTTGGTTTCTTGGTTTCTATATATGCCTGTCTACTAAAGAGACTAGGAACTCTAAGAGTATTGATTGCTACAGAGCTGAAGGAAAGTCATTTATTAAGATAAGTGATATGGTTTGGATCTGTGACCCCACCCAAATCTCATGTTCAATTGTATCCTCAGTGTTGGAGGTGGGGCCTGGTGGGAGGTGATTGGATCATGGGGTGGAATTCTCATCAATGGTTTAGCACCATCCCCTCTTGGTACTGTATAGTGATAGAATTCTCACAGTATCTTTCAGCCCAGAAGTGTGTAGCACCTCCCCACTTCTCTTCCTCCTGCTCCAGCCATGTAAAGTGCTGGCTCCCCCTTTGCCTTCTACCATGATTATACATTTCCTGAGGCCTCACCAGAAGCTGAGCAAGTGCCAGCCTCATGCTTCCTGTATAGCCGGCAGAACTGGAGCTAATTAAACCTCTTTTCTTTATAAATTACCCAGTCTTGAGTATTTCTTTATAGAAGTATGAGAACAGACTAATACAATGCACCTGGAATGTTTTGTTGTATGGTAAACCAAGAAATTTCTGAATAAATGATGGTAGCAGATGGAAAGGCCACTGGAGCCAGTTTGAAAGGCACCACTGGTCAAGTCTGGGACAATTCAAGCATCAGAATGAGGAACAATATTTACAGGCTATAATCCATTAAGTTAAAAAGATAACCATTCATCTATACCAATATAAATGCATGGGATAGAAAGGAAGGCTCCAGCTTACAGTAGAAGACATGAACTTACCTACAAAATGCAATCTTACTAATCATTAATTGATGAGTATAAAATACTTATTAGCTAACCTCCTAGCAGAGAAACCTTATAGATACCTTTTAACCAAGTGATAAAAGTTAGTATCTCCAGTAATGGTACAAACTAGCATTTAGTACTTAACAATATGATGCCATAAGAAGAATATTTGGCAGATATTACTATTAAAAACTCACAGATCTTGGAGAATCATCATACAAACCTACACTGAGGAACATTCCACTAAGTAACTCTTCTGCTTTGTTTAAAAATGTCCATCATAAAAGAGAAGGAAAGCGCTGAAGAATTGTTTCAGATTAAAGGAGAGTAAAAAGACACAGCAATTATATGAATACATGTTGCTGCATTGAATCCAGGACATAAAAAGGACATTATGGGGACAGCAGAAATTGCAGTTGGGTGTATGCATCAGGGACCAATATTGGGTCAATGCTAACATCCTAATTTTGACGGTAGTACTGGTGTTACGCAGGAGAATATCTTTGTTTTTAAGAAATACAAATGGATGTAACTTATTTGCAAGTGGATCAGAAACAGTAGTATCTATGCAATTGGGTGTGTGTAGAACAGAGAATGCTAGAGAGAAAAGAGCGGTAAAATGTTAATAATTGAGGAATCTGAATGAAGGGAATATGGGAGTTTTTTGGATTATTTCACAACTTTTCTGAAGAGTTTAAATTTTTTCAAAGTAGAAAGTTTAAAATAAAAAAAAAAACAGAATGAAGAATAGCAATATGGTTGTTGCTTGGCAACCACAAGTGTTTATGATAACGAACTTCTCAGACCTCAGAAGTCAGACCCTACACTTCTTTGTGCATCCAAATTATAGGTGCTTTATTCCTCAACCTACTCAAAAAAAAAATTCATTCTTTTTCCACACTTCACAAAGTATCCCTGGGAATCTTCAGAACACTTTAAAACGTTCCACAAATCTTTCTTGGTTGTCACCTTTTGTGTAAATCAGGCGTCTATCTCCAAGCAGCCATCTGTTCTTCTACAGGTCACCCCTTGCTCTACTGAGATGATTTCACTACAGCGGCAGCTGTTACCCTTCCTAATCTTCCCCTATGGCCCCCTCACCTGCCCAAGAGATCACTGCAATCCTAGGTTAGCTGGGCCCAGCTGTCCTTCATGGGGCTGCAATGGACTGGGAGTCTATCAGGCTTTTTGGCTGCTTCCTCCAAATACAACAAGTGGTTATTTTGAAAGCCCAATCTCAGAGACAGTTCTCTTCTCCCCACCTCTCCAGAGATCCCTGCAACTCTGAATGCAGCTCCAAATGACTTCCAAAGGGATGGCGAAGAGATTTTTTTTTTTCCCCTGAAAAAACAAGGGGTAGGTGCTTGCTTTATATTTGTAACAGAAGTTGCCTAACTATGCCCCAGGGGCTAAATCCAGCCTGCTGCCTGATTTTTTACGGTCCACAAGCCAAGAACAGTTTAAGCATTTTTAAATCATTGAACGAACGTTAAAAAAAAATTCATGACCTATGAAAATCATGTAAAATTCAAATTTCAGTGTCCATAAAGTTTTGTTATAATAATAGCCACACTCATTCATTTATGTATTGTCTAGGTCTACCTTCATGATATAATGAAGTGCTGAGTAGTTATGAGAGAGAACACCTGGCCTGCAAAGCCTAACATATTTGCCATCTGGTCCCTTATAGAAAGTTTGTTGACTCATGACCTACATGACTATAAGAGCCTACAATGAAGTCCCTCTGCAAACAGGAGCCAAAGACACAGTTTGCTCCTCCTGAAGCAAGCCCACATCTCCACTCCAGAAAAGAGCAAACTATTGATAACTACAACTTTTCATCTTAAACATTGCATTATGTTTCTGGAATTCTGATATACCCAATTCCAAGTAAGCATGCATTAAACTCAATTGAGCCTTTAAGAGTTGGAATGCTTGGGACCTAGTTCCCAACAAAGTCTTCAGGACTTTTCATATAATTAATTCAGGTCATACAAGAGACTTGGTGAATGATGCAGATCAGTTGAAGCCCCATAGATGGGGGAAAGAGGAAACGTAAATGTTGTGGGAGAGGAGGATATTGTTGGAGAAGTACATGAAGTCATAAAGTAGCACGTACTGAAGACCTGGGGCTTTCTAATTTAGCCCCAGCAATTCTCCTAAATTCAGTTCCATTTATGGGTTCACATACTAAAGAAAAAAAATATCAACTCATCTCTATTCTATTTTGATCATTATTTCCACAAGAAATATTTCCAAAATCTTATTGAGATTGAATTTAACAGCAAAATACCTACTTCAAAATTGAAGCCCATATGATATTTGAGTAATTTTTACTGCCTATATTCAAGGAATATCTTATATTGTTTTCATTAAAATGAAAGTTAAAATATTCCAGAAAGAAGAAATTGAAATATGCCGACAGCCACCACAATGTTAGGACCCTCAGCCAGACAACCACAAATAAATGAATACTGCCAACAACCTGAGTGAGGTTGGACATTGATTCTTCTATAGTCAAACTTTCAGGTGAAAACACAGCCCAGCCAACATTTGATTGCAGATTGGGAATATTTCCCTTCACACCTCTGTAGCCAGTAGAGCCTAGGATATCACCCAAGGGTAGCCAGTCTTTGTTTACTGACTGACGGTATGGTACGAAAAGCTGTTGGCTTAAGATCTAGAGTCGGACCTTGAGCAGAGGACTAGCTAAGTCTTTGCCTAAATTTCTAATCCACAGAAACTATGAGATAATTGTGTTATATTTTTAGCTGTTAAATTTGTGGTGATTTGTCACATAACAATAGAAAATGATATCCTAGGCAACATTCTTGTCTCAGTTCAGGTTGCTTAACAAAATACCATAAACAAGGTAGCTTATAAACAACAGAAATTTATTTCTTACAATTCTGGAGGCTGTTAAATTCGAGATCAAGGTACCAGAAGATTTGGTGTCTGGTGAAGACCCACTTTCTGGTTCCTAGAAATGACACTTTCTCCCGGAGTCCTCACATAGTAGTGGGAATGGAGACATTCTTTGGCACCTCTTGTATAAGGGCACTAATCCCTTTTATGAGGGCTTCACCTTAATGATTTAATCCCTTCCCAGAGGTCCCACTTCCAAACACCACCACATTAGAGATTAGGTTTCAACATACAAATGTTAAGAGGACACAAACATTCAGACTAGCAATCCCTTATGCCCATTTTTCTTTTTCTTTTAGGATAGTCATTTTCTGCTGCTATGACCCAGTTTGTGCCTTCATGGGCTGGCTGTCTAAGAAAGAGCCCAGAAACTCTTTGAACTGATTTACAGTGGCCTCTTCAGCAGTCAGCTGTAAATGTGCTGGAACACCTGGTACCTGAGTGAGGGCCAAGAATGGGCTCTGCATGTGACCACCCTCAACCCTTGCCTGCCACCCATCCTCACACCTGTGGGTATGAGTAACCAGCCTGAAAGGAACAATTTTGCTTATGTGTAAAATCTTGAAAAAATAAATTATTATTCATGGGAAACATGCAACCAATATGGTAGAGAAGAAAGCGTTTGATATCTGGTGTCTGAACATCTGGGTATTTCAAGACATATATCTGCCATTTACTCTATGATTAAGACTTCACAACATACGTTTTCTGAGTCTCATCTTCCCACCTGTAAAAGGTGCCTGATGACAATACCTGAAACCATTTTGCCATAAAACATTTACTGCATATTGTCAATATATACTAGGTATGATACTAGGCACCAGCAGTATAAAAACAAATGAAATGTGACGCCTGCTCTCAAGACTTGAAAGAAGCTGTAATGTAAAGCATTAAACTGCAGGAGAGAAGTGGGACTTTTTCCTTTTTCACCTCCATAGTCACTAGGGCCATTTGTTGACTGAGTGAATGTACAATTAAGAAAGCTGTTAGCCTAAGAGCTAGTGAATAAATTGTACTTAAGGAAGAGAATGGCTTTTAAGTAGCAAAAATCTTGCATGGGTTATTTTGTTATTTAAAAGTGGCACTGGCCAGGGCTAGGATAAAACAGCTAAACTGTCTTACCCAGGAAATAAGCCAGAATATTGAAGAGGGAAGTTAAAAGGAGGAAGATGAATGATAAGAACACAGGCTGAACTGAAATAATTTCCATGCTCAGCTGTAAAGCTACATACTTTCACATGCATATACTCTGATGTTGGATTGTCAGTAAAAGACTGCTATCCCCAATTCTTATCTGTAAGTTTGGGGAAAATAAATTAAAAGGAGATGTTTGCCAATCATTGATGAATGGTGGTGGGAGAAGTGAAGAGATGGAGAATAAGAGAGACCTGAACCAGGGCCAGAGGTGACAATGTAAAACCAAAGCTCGCAGGCCTGAATCCCTGGAGTCTTCACAAGACAACTGAGATCCCACTGTCTGTAGAATAGGGCTATAAGCCAATTCTAAGCACCTTTATGGTGACAGACAATGGGACCCATGCAAGCCGAAGAGCCAGGGAACATGTGGAGACTGACACAGGATAAATGAAGAAATTAATGAATGAAATGTTAAGAGCATGAGAGGAAGGTAGACATGACTTTGAAGGAGTCAGGCAAGAATGTACAGTTATACTCTTTTGTCAGCAGGTAATTACTTTATAAAGTAGAAAGAAAAGCCCAAAGAGCATCTCTTCCCCGGGGCATAGTCAAGAGAAGAGAAGAAAAGAGACGGAAAGCCATTTGGACAAAGTGATGAGG
The DNA here is from genome assembly GCF_048565385.1 of Saimiri boliviensis. Lineage (NCBI taxonomy): Eukaryota > Metazoa > Chordata > Mammalia > Primates > Cebidae > Saimiri > Saimiri boliviensis. The sequence continues at coordinate 208,007,595 of NC_133450.1, read as the reverse complement.
AATTCAGGTATCAGGTCTACACCCTGGTAAGCATGAAGAACTCAGTGGGCCTGGCATTGCTGGCATAAAGAGAAGCTCCCTGAGGGCAGAAGAACCCCTTCCAGACAGACCTGCTGTCTCTCCAGAGGGGTGCTTGCTTCACATCCTTGGTTTTTTTGTTTTTGTTTTTGTTTTTCAGTCTTTACCTAATGCCTGAGACCTGGCCCTTCTCTGAATTCTTTTCACTGAAAGATCAGAATTTTTTTTTAAAGAGAAAAAGAAATAGAGAGAAAAGACAAACATAGCATTTTATGAGAACATGGGCACTTCTGCAGGGGTACAGATCCATCTTTGAAAATGAGTCTTTGGAAGAGGCCTTTGGTGCCAAATACTTGAGCTATTGCCAGTCTGTTGTAACTCCTTCCTTATCATTTCCCCTCAGACGAGGCAGATCGAGACAAATCCACATTCCTTCCCCTGCGTTTGGGGCCCACTCTCAGTCATTGTCAGCTGCTGGTTTGCTGAGGTTCTTGGGGTTGAAAAAATCCACCTGGCGGCTCTATCTCTGTTTGCGGCAGCATTGATGCAGATGGGGTGTCATCTGGGAGTCATGGCAGCAGAGACACAACAAACAAAAGCAACCCACTGGCTTCCAGGGAGAACAGGCAATTCTTCTTGAGCTCCCTAGAATGTTTATGGAGTAGCTGAGTGGCCACACATCCTTGATCCCTCAAAGCCAGATAGTGGGCAGCTGTTGCAAATTCTTTGTGAAGAGCTTATGCATAAAATAATTCTTGCTGAACTTGGGACCATGAATAAAGACATTAATCTCATTTATGAGGGCTCCACCTTAATGATCTAATCACCTCCCAGAAGCCCCACTTCCAAATACATTGGGGATTAGGTTTCAACATAGGATTTTGAGGGGGAAACAAAGATTCAGACTGTCACAATCCCTATGCCCATTTTCTTTCCTCTAGGATGGTCATATCACCAAATGGTCTTCCGCTGCCATTTGGTGATAAATGTCCCTCTATGTTCTCTCTTTCTCCTTCCCTTCCTTCCTTCCTTCCTTCTTTCCTTCCTTCCTTCCTTCCTTCCTTCCTTCCTATTTATTAAGCAACTAGTAGATGCTAGGACCTATGATTAGAAATGAGAATGTAACCAAGAACAAGGAAATTATCTTTGTCCTCATGTAACTCAGTTGAACTGAAGAAAACTGCAGACACATGACCAATTCCTTCTAGTGTGGTAAGTAATACAATAGAGAAAACACAGGCTATGCAAAAGGGAAGAGTGATTCCCTAATCAAGCTAAGGGCTTTCAGAGAAAGCCTCCATGAGGTGTTCAGGTCTGAGCTGGGCTTTATAAAAGAAAAAAAAAATTAAACAAATAAAGAAGTGGTGAACAGACATCTTTCTGGAACATGGTACAGCATGTGCAGCAATGGAGGATTGAGAAAACCCAAGGTATATTTGAGGGCTGCACAGCCATGCAGGTGTAGAGCGTGCTTATGTCTGAGGAGTGGGGCTTAGTCCTGGGCAGCAGTGAGACCATAAAATCAACTAAAAATGCATTAGAGATCCAAACCTAAGACCTGAAGCCATAAAACGCCTAAAAGAAAACACAAAGGGGAAAAGCTTATGACCTTGGACTTCGCAATAATTTTTTAGATGTGACACCAAAAGCACAAATAGCAAAGGCAAAATAAAATAAGTGAGTCTGAACTAAAATATTTTGCACAGCAAAAGAAACAATCAACAGAGCAAAAAGGCAACATACAAAATGGGAGAAAATATTTGCAAACCAAAGGTCTGATAAGGTGTTTATATCCAAAATATATAAGAAACTCAACTCAATATCAAAATAAATAAATAAATAATGATTTTTAAATGGGCAAAGGAGTTGAGTAGTAGTCTCCAAAGATGACATACAAATGGCCAACAGGTATACGAAAACATGCTCACTATCATTAATCATCAGAGAATGCAATCAGAACTACAATGAAATATCAACTATTAGAATGTCTATTACCAAAAGAAAAAAAAGATAAGTGTTGGCAAGAATGTAGAGAAATTGGAACCTTGTACACTTCTGGGAATGTAAAATGGTACAGTTGCTATGGAAAATAGTGTGGAGTTTCCTTTAAAAATTAAACGTGATGCTGGGAAGATGGCCGCCTAAGAACAGCTCAGGACTTCAGCTCCCAGTGAAAGAGCAGAGGGTGAGTGGACGCCGCATTTCCAGACTAACTCTTATTGCCCACAGACCAGGAGATACCCAGGCAGAGGGGTCGCCAGCGTCGCAGTCCCAGCCGGTGCGGCTGTTTTGGCCCCCACGGGGCTGATTCTGCCCGCGTGGCTGCTGTGACCACTCCCTGTTGCTGCGGTTCTCCATACAAAAGCCACTGGGCTGGGAGCCCTCTTACCTGGCAAGCAGAGCCCTGAG